>NW_026991889.1:0-91569 GCF_029215605.1 Mirounga angustirostris
GGAGCGAGAAAGAGGCCGGTACGGAAGGCCGCTCTCAACTCACCTCTTGTTGAGGAGGCCGGTACCCTTGCCCCGGGTGTGCCTGCAGGCCGAAAGCCAACCGCCTAAGTCAAAGGAACAAGTCTGTAGGGAATTCCTGCTTCGGCTAAAAGAGCCATGACTGAGAGTGGACGCATCTTGCTGTGTGCATCCGTGAGCGCACTGCAACTGAGTCCCAAACCATTTCCCGTGGGAGACTCATGAACCGGGAGAAGGCAGCGCACGACTGCCCACTTGTTTCATGAAGCTAGCACTGCGGTCCAACCTCTGCATGGAAGTCAAATCGCTTGCGTACTACCTCTTAGAATCAACAGTGTACAGAAACCGTGCTTTGGCTACCGTCGACCTCTCTGTGGGAGGAAGCAGTTTGCACTGTGGGGGAGACCCTGGGGACGGGTTCCATACGTAAACTCCATGGAGAAACAGGCCGGTGCAGAAGGAAGCTGTCACCTCCCTCCATCTTTACGAGGCTAGTACCGTTGCCCCGTGTGTGCCTGCAGGCCTAAAGCCAAGCACCTAAGTCGAAGGAACAAGTCTGTTTTGAATTCCTGCGTCAGCGAAAAGAGGCCTTCCTGAGGCTGGAAGCGTTTTGTTGTGTGCATGCGTGAGATCACTGCAAGGGAGTCCCAAAACATTGTCCGTGTGAGACTCAGGCTCCACAAGAAGGCAGAGCACCACTCCCCACTTGTTTCATGGTCTGTGGGAGGAAGCACTTTACTCTGCACTGTGGGTGAGAGCCTGGGGTGGGTTCCATACGTAAACTGGATGGAGAAAGAGGCCGGTGCAGAAGAAAGCTGTCACCTCACTCCTTGTTTACGAGGCTAGTACCGTTGCCCGGTGTGTGCCTGCAGGCCGAATGCCAAGCACTTAAGTCGCAGGAACAGGTCTGAGGAGAATTCCTCCTTCAGCGAAATTAGGCCTTCCTGAGGCTGGAAGCATTTTCCTGTGTGCATGCGTGAGAACACTGCAAGGGAGTCCGGAGGCAGGTTCCGAGTGAGACTCAGGCCCTGGCAGAAGGCAGCACACGACTCCCCGCTTGTTTCATGAAGCTAGCACTGCGGCCCCACTTCTGCATGGAAGTCAAATCGCTTGCGTTCTACCTCTTAGAAACAACAGTGTACAGAAACCGTGCTTTGGCTACCGTCGACCTCTCTGTGGGAGGAAGCAGTTTGCACTGTGGGGGAGACCCTGGGGACGGGTTCCATACGTAAAGTCCATGGAGAAACAGGCCGGTGCAGAAGGAAGCTGTCAACTCCCTCCTTCTTTACGAGGCTAGTACCTTTGCCCCGTGTGTGCCTGCAGGCCTAAAGCCAAGCACCTAAGTCGAAGGAACAAGTCTTTTTTGAATTCCTGCGTCAGCGAAAAGAGGCCTTCCTGAGGCTGGAAGCGTTTTGTTGTGTGCATGCGTGAGATCACTGCAAGGGAGTCCCAAAACATTGTCCGTGTGAGACTCAGGCTCCACAAGAAGGCAGAGCACCACTCCCCACTTGTTTCATGGTCTGTGGGAGGAAGCACTTTACTCTGCACTGTGGGTGAGAGCCTGGGGTGGGTTCCATACGTAAACTGGATGGAGAAAGAGGCCGGTGCAGAAGAAAGCTGTCACCTCACTCCTTGATTACGAGGCTAGTACCGTTGCCCGGTGTGTGCCTGCAGGCCGAATGCCAAGCACTTAAGTCGCAGGAACAGGTCTGAGGAGAATTCCTCCTTCAGCGAAATTAGGCCTTCCTGAGGCTGGAAGCATTTTGCTGTGTGCATGCGTGAGAACACTGCAAGGGAGTCCGGAGGCAGGTTCCGAGTGAGACTCAGGCCCTGGCAGAAGGCAGCACACGACTCCCCGCTTGTTTCATGAAGCTAGCACTGCGGCCCCACTTCTGCATGGAAGTCAAATCGCTTGCGTTCTACCTCTTAGAAACAACAGTGTACAGAAACCGTGCTTTGGCTACCGTCGACCTCTCTGTGGGAGGAAGCAGTTTGCACTGTGGGGGAGACCCTGGGGACGGGTTCCATACGTAAACTCCATGGAGAAACAGGCCGATGCAGAAGGAAGCTGTCACCTCCCTCCATCTTTACGAGGCTAGTACCGTTGCCCCGTGTGTGCCTGCAGGCCTAAAGCCAAGCACCTAAGTCGAAGGAACAAGTCTGTAGAGAATTCCTGCGTCAGCGAAAAGAGGCCTTCCTGAGGCTGGAAGCATTTTGTTGTGTGCATGCGTGAGATCACTGCAAGGGAGTCCCAAAACATTGTCCGTGTGAGACCCAGGCTCCAGAAGAAGGAAGAGCAACACTCCCCACTTGTTTCTTGGTATGTGGAGGAAGCACTTTACTCTGCACTGTGGGTGAGAGCCTGGGGTGGGTTCCTTACGTAAACTGAATGGAGAAAGAGGCCGGTGCAGAAGAAAGCTGTCACCTCACTCCTTGTTTACGAGGCTAGTACCGTTGCCCGGTGTGTGCCTGCAGGCCGAAAGCCCAGCACTTAAGTCGCAGGAACAGGTCTGAGGAGAATTCCTCCTTCAGCGAAATTAGGCCTTCCTGAGGCTGGAAGCATTTTGCTGTGTGCATGCGTGAGAGCACTGCAAGGGAGTCCGGAGGCAGGTTCCGAGTGAGACTCAGGCCCTGGCAGAAGGCAGCACACGACTCCCCGCTTGTTTCATGAAGCTAGCACAGCGGCCCCACTTCTGCATGGAAGTCAAATCGCTTGCGTTCTACCTCTTAGAAACAACAGTGTACAGAAACCGTGCTTTGGCTACCGTCGACCTCTCTGTGGGAGGAAGCAGTTTGCACTGTGGGGGAGACCCTGGGGACGGGTTCCATACGTAAACTCCATGGAGAAACAGGCCGGTGTAGAAGCAAGCTGTCAACTCCCTCCTTCTTTACGACGCTAGTACCTTTGCCCCGTGTGTGCCTGCAGGCCTAAAGCCAAGCACCTAAGTCGAAGGAACAAGTCTGCAGAGAATTCCTGCTTCAGCGAAAAGAGGCCTTCCTGAGGCTGGAAGCAGTTTGCTGTGTGCATGCGTGAGAGAACTACAAGGGAGTCCCAAAACATTGTCCGTGTGAGTCTCAGGCCATGGAAGAAGCCAGGGCACGACTCCCAATTTGTTTCATGGTGTGTGGAAGGAAGCATTTTACCCTGCACTGTGGGTAAGAGCCTAGGCTCAGGTTCCAAAGGTAAACTCGATGGAGAAACAGGTCGGTGCAGAAGGAACCTGTCACCTCACTCCTTGTTTACGAGGCTAGTACCGTTGCCTCTTTTGTGCCTGCAGGCCTAACGCCAAGCACCTAAGTCGAAGGAACAAGACTGTAGGGAATTCCTGCTTCAGCGAAAAGAGGCCTTCCTGAGGCTGGAAGCATTTTGCTGTGTGCATGCGTGAGAGCACTGCAAGGGAGTCCCAAAACATTGTCCGTGTGAGACTCAGGCTCCGCAAGAAGGCAGAGCAGCACTGCCCACTTGTTTCATGGTGTGTGGGAGGAAGCACTTTACTCTGCACTGTGGGTGAGAGCCTCGGGATGGGTTCCATACGTAAACTGGACTGAGAAAGAGTCCGGTGCAGAAGGAAGCTGTCACCTCACTCTTTGTTTACGAGGCTAGTACCGTTGCCCCGTGTGTGCCTGCAGGCCGAAAGCCAAGCACTGAAGTCGAAGGAACAGGTCTGAGGAGAATTCCTCCTTCAGCGAAATTAGGCCTTCCTGAGGCTGGAAGCATTTTGCTGTGTACATGCGTGAGAGCACTGCAAGGGAGTCCGGGGGCAGGTTCCTTATGAGACTCAGGCCCTGTCAGAAGGCAGCACACGACTCCCCATTTGTTTCATGAAGCTAGCACTGCGGCCCCACTTCTGCATGGAAGTCAAATCGCTTGCGTTCTACCTCTTAGAAACAACAGTGTACAGAAACTGTGTTTTGGCTACCGTCGACCTCTCTGTGGGAGGAAGCAGTTTGCACTGTGGGGGAGACCCTGGGGACGTGTTCCATACGTAAACTCCATGGAGAAACAGGCCAGTGCAGAAGGAAGTTGTCAACTCTCTCCTTCTTTACAAGGCTAGTACCTTTGCCCCGTGCGTGCCTGCAGTCCTAAAGCCAAGCACCTAAGTCGAAGGAACAAGTCTGTAGAGAATTCCTGCTTCTGCGAAAAGAGGCCTTCCTGAGGCTGGAAGCAGTTTGCTGTGTGCCTGCGTGAGAGAACTGCAACGGAGTTCCAAAACATTGTCCAAGTGAGACTCAGGCTCCTCAAGAAGGCAGAGCACCACTCCCCACTTGTTTCAAGGTCTGTGGGAGCAAGCAGTTTACTCTGCACTGTGGGTGAGAGCCTGGGGATGGGTTCCATACGTATACTGGACGGAGAATGAGGCCGGTGCACAAGGAAGCTGTCACCTCACTCCTTGTTTACGAGGCTAGTACCGTTGCCCCGTGTGTGCCTGTAGGCCGAGGGCCAAGCACCTAAGTCGAAGAAACAAGGCTGTAGAGAATTCCTGCTTCAGCGAAAAGAGGCCTTCGTGAGGCTAGAAGCATTTTGCTGTGTGCATGCGTGAGAGAACTGCAAGGGAGTCCCAAAACAATGACCGTGTGAGACGCAGGCTCCGCAAGAAGGCAGAGCACCACTCCCCACTTGTTTCAAGGTCTGTGAGAGGAAGCACTTTACTCTGCACTGTGGGTGAGAGCCTCGGGATGGGTTCCATACGTAACCTGGACTGAGAAAGAGGCCGGTGCAGAAGGAAGCTGTCACCTCACTCTTTGTTTACGAGGCTAGTACCGTTGCCCCGTGTGTGCCTGCAGGCCGAAAGCCAAGCACTGAAGTCGAAGGAACAGGTGTGAGGAGAATTCCTCCTTCAGCGAAATTAGGCCTTCCTGAGGCTGGAAGCAGTTTGCTGTGTGCATGCGTGAGAGCACAGCAAGGGAGTCGGGAGGCAGGTTCCGAATGAGACTCAGGCCCTGGCAGAAGGCAGCACACGACTCCCCACTTGTTTCATGAAGCTCGCACTGCGGCCTCACTTTTACATGGAAGCCCTATTGTTAACGTTCGAACTCGAAGAAACAACACGGTAGCGAAACCGTGCTTTAGCTACCATCCACCTCTCTGAGGGAAGAAGCAGTTTCCGGGCTACCGTGGGTGAGAGCCTGGGGAACGCGTTCCTCACGTGAAACCGAGGGAGAAGATGTCGGGGCCAGAAGGCACCTCTCGACTCAGCTCTTGTTACCTGAAGCTAACCCTTACAGCTCCATGTGTGCCTAGGAATGCTAAGGGCTCCACACTGATTTGGCAGAAAGAAGGCAGTAAAGAATCCCAGCTTCAGTTCATCTGCCTCTCCACAAGGTGGCAGCATTTTGAACTCTGCTTCAGGGCAAATGTGGGGAGTGAGTCCCAGTAGAATTCCGAGGGAGAAATAAGCATGGGCAGAGAAGGCACCCGTCGACTCAACTCTTGTTTCAGGAACCTAGGTCGGCTCTCCCGCGTGTGCGTGGAGTCCTAAGGGCCGTCCACCCAACGCAAAGGAACAAAACTCTAGAGAACCCGTGCCTCAGCACAGATCGCCCTTCCTGAGCGTGAACTTCATCTCGTGTGTGTTTCTGTGAAAGCATGCGACATGGAACCTAAACGGAACCCGGTGTGAGAAGCAGGCCTGTAAGGAAGGCTGCTGTCGACTCACCTGTTGTGTTAGGAGATTCGCCGTGCTTTGCCTTGTGTGCCTGGATGCCTAGTTGCCGGGCTACTAACACCAAGCATCAATGCTAGAGAGTTCCTGCGCTTTAGTTAACATTGCCGTTCCTGAAGCCAGAGGAATGTCACAGTGCTCGTATAGGAGAGATCGGGGAAAGGGTCTCATACGTGAAATGGAGCGAGAAAGAGGCCGGTACGGAAGGCCGCTCTCAACTCACCTCTTGTTGAGGAGGCCGGTACCCTTGCCCCGGGTGTGCCTGCAGGCCGAAAGCCAACCGCCTAAGTCAAAGGAACAAGTCTGTAGGGAATTCCTGCTTCGGCTAAAAGAGCCATGACTGAGAGTGGACGCATCTTGCTGTGTGCATGCGTGAGCGCACTGCAACTGAGTCCCAAACCATTTCCCGTGGGAGACTCAGGCCCCGAGAGAAGGCAGCGCACGACTGCCCACTTGTTTCATGAAGCTAGCACTGCGGCCCAACCTCTGCATGGAAGTCAAATCGCTTGCGTACTACCTCTTAGGAACAACAGTGTACAGAAACCGTGCTTTGGCTACCGTCGACCTCTCTGTGGGAGGAAGCAGTTTGCACTGTGGGGGAGACCCTGGGGACGGGTTCCATACGTAAACTCCATGGAGAAACAGGCCGGTGCAGAAGGAAGCTGTCACCTCCCTCCATCTTTACGAGGCTAGTACCGTTGCCCCGTGTGTGCCTGCAGGCCTAAAGCCAAGCACCTAAGTCGAAGGAACAAGTCTGTAGAGAATTCCTGCTTCAGCGAAAAGAGGCCTTCCTAAGGCTGGAAGCATTTTGTTGTGTGCATGCGTGAGATCACTGCAAGGGAGTCCCAAAACATTGTCCGTGTGAGACCCAGGCTCCAGAAGAAGGCAGAGCACCACTCCCCACTTGTTTCATGATCTGTGGGAGGAAGCACTTTACTCTGCACTGTGGGTGAGAGCCTGGGGTGGGTTCCATACGTAAACTGGATGGAGAAAGAGGCCGGTGCAGAAGAAAGCTGTCACCTCACTCCTTGTTTACGAGGCTAGTACCGTTGCCCCGTGTGTGCCTGTAGGCCGAGGGCCAAGCACCTAAGTCGAAGGAACAAGGCTGTAGAGAATTCCTGCTTCAGCGAAAAGAGGCCTTCGTGAGGCTAGAAGCATTTTGCTGTGTGCATGCGTGAGAGAACTGCAAGGGAGTCCCAAAACAATGACCGTGTGAGACTCAGGCTCCGCAAGAAGGCAGAGCACCACTCCCCACTTGTTTCAAGGTCTGTGAGAGGAAGCACTTTACTCTGCACTGTGGGTGAGAGCCTCGGGATGGGTTCCATACGTAAACTGGACTGAGAAAGAGGCCGGTGCAGAAGGAAGCTGTCACCTCACTCTTTGTTTACGAGGCTAGTACCGTTGCCCCGTGTGTGCCTGCAGGCCGAAAGCCAAGCACTGAAGTCGAAGGAACAGGTGTGAGGAGAATTCCTCCTTCAGCGAAATTAGGCCTTCCTGAGGCTGGAAGCAGTTTGCTGTGTGCATGCGTGAGAGCACAGCAAGGGAGTCGGGAGGCAGGTTCCGAATGAGACTCAGGCCCTGGCAGAAGGCAGCACACGACTCCCCACTTGTTTCATGAAGCTCGCACTGCGGCCTCACTTTTACATGGAAGCCCTATTGTTAACGTTCGAACTCGAAGAAACAACACGGTAGCGAAACCGTGCTTTAGCTACCATCCACCTCTCTGAGGGAAGAAGCAGTTTCCGGGCTACCGTGGGTGAGAGCCTGGGGAACGCGTTCCTCACGTGAAACCGAGGGAGAAGATGTCGGGGCCAGAAGGCACCTCTCGACTCAGCTCTTGTTACCTGAAGCTAACCCTTACAGCTCCATGTGTGCCTAGGAATGCTAAGGGCTCCACACTGATTTGGCAGAAAGAAGGCAGTAAAGAATCCCAGCTTCAGTTCATCTGCCTCTCCACAGGGTGGCAGCATTTTGAACTCTGCTTCAGGGCAAATGTGGGGAGTGAGTCCCAGTAGAATTCCGAGGGAGAAATAAGCATGGGCAGAGAAGGCACCCGTCGACTCAACTCTTGTTTCAGGAACCTAGGTCGGCTCTCCCGCGTGTGCGTGGAGTCCTAAGGGCCGTCCACCCAACGCAAAGGAACAAAACTCTAGAGAACCCGTGCCTCAGCACAGATCGCCCTTCCTGAGCGTGAACTTCATCTCGTGTGTGTTTCTGTGAAAGCATGCGACATGGAACCTAAACGGAACCCGGTGTGAGAAGCAGGCCTGTAAGGAAGGCTGCTGTCGACTCACCTGTTGTGTTAGGAGATTCGCCGTGCTTTGCCTTGTGTGCCTGGATGCCTAGTTGCCGGGCTACTAACACCAAGCATCAATGCTAGAGAGTTCCTGCGCTTTAGTTAACATTGCCGTTCCTGAAGCCAGAGGAATGTCACAGTGCTCGTATAGGAGAGACCGGGGAAAGGGTCCCATACGTGAAATGGAGCGAGAAAGAGGCCGGTACGGAAGGCCGCTCTCAACTCACCTCTTGTTGAGGAGGCCGGTACCCTTGCCCCGGGTGTGCCTGCAGGCCGAAAGCCAACCGCCTAAGTCAAAGGAACAAGTCTGTAGGGAATTCCTGCTTCGGCTAAAAGAGCCATGACTGAGAGTGGACGCATCCTGCTGTGTGCATGCGTGAGCGCACTGCAACTGAGTCCCAAACCATTTCCCGTGGGAGACTCAGGCCCGGGAGAAGGCAGCGCACGACTGCCCACTTGTTTCATGAAGCTAGCACTGCGGCCCAACCTCTGCATGGAAGTCAAATCGCTTGCGTACTACCTCTTAGAAACAACAGTGTACAGAAACCGTGCTTTGGCTACCGTCGACCTCTCTGTGGGAGGAAGCAGTTTGCACTGTGGGGGAGACCCTGGGGACGGGTTCCATACGTAAACTCCATGGAGAAACAGGCCGGTGCAGAAGGAAGCTGTCACCTCACTCCTTGTTTACGAGGCTAGTGCCGTTGCCCCTTTTGTGCCTGCAGGCCTAACGCCAAGCACCTAAGTCGAAGGAACAAGACTGTAGGGAATTCCTGCTTCAGCGAAAAGAGGCCTTCCTGAGGCTGGAAGCATTTTGCTGTGTGCATGCGTGAGAGCACTGCAAGCGAGTCCGGAGGCATGTTCCGAGTGAGACTCAGGCCCTGGCAGAAGGCAACGCACGACTCCCCACTTGCTTCATGAAGCTCGCACTGCGGCCTCACTTTTACATGGAAGCCTAATTGTTAACGTTCGAACTCGGAGAAACAACACGGTAGCGAAACCGAGCTTTAGCTACCATCCACCTCTCTGAGGGAAGAAGCAGTTTCCAGCCTACCGTGGGTGAGAGCCTGGGGAACGCGTTCCTCACGTGAAACCGAGGGAGAAGATGTCCGGGCCAGAAGGCACCTCTCGAATCAGCCCTTGAAACCAGAAGCTAACCCTTACTGTTCCATGTGTGCCTAGGAATGCTAAGGGCTCCAAACTGATTTGGCAGAAAGAAGGCAGTAAAGAATCCCAGCTTCAGTTCATCTGCCTCTCCACAGGGTGGCAGCATTTTGAACTCTGCTTCAGGGCAAATGTGGGGAGTGAGTCCCAGTAGAATTCCGAGGGAGAAATAAGCATGGGCAGAGAAGGCACCCGTCGACTCAACTCTTGTTTCAGGAACCTAGGTCGGCTCTCCCGCGTGTGCGTGGAGTCCTAAGGGCCGTCCACCCAACTCAAAGGAAGAAAACTCTAGAGAACCCGTGCCTCAGCACAGATCGCCCTTCCTGAGCGTGAACTTCATCTCGTGTGTGTTTCTGTGAAAGCATGCGACATGGAACCTAAACGGAATCCGGAGTGAGAAGCAGGCCTGTAAGGAAGGCTGCTGTCGACTCACCTGTTGTGTTAGGAGATTCGCCGTGCTTTGCCTTGTGTGCCTGGATGCCTAGTTGCCGGCCTACTAACACCAAACATCAATGCTAGAGAGTTCCTGCGCTTTAGTTAACATTGCCGTTCCTGAAGCCAGAGGAATGTCACAGTGCTCGTACAGGAGAGACCGGGGAAAGGGTCCCATACGTGAAATGGAGCGAGAAAGAGGCCGGTACGGAAGGCCGCTCTCAACTCACCTCTTGTTGAGGAGGCCGGTACCCTTGCCCCGGGTGTGCCTGCAGGCCGAAAGCCAACCGCCTAAGTCAAAGGAACAAGTCTGTAGGGAATTCCTGCTTCGGCTAAAAGAGCCATGACTGAGAGTGGACGCATCTTGCTGTGTGCATCCGTGAGCGCACTGCAACTGAGTCCCAAACCATTTCCCGTGGGAGACTCATGAACCGGGAGAAGGCAGCGCACGACTGCCCACTTGTTTCATGAAGCTAGCACTGCGGTCCAACCTCTGCATGGAAGTCAAATCGCTTGCGTACTACCTCTTAGAATCAACAGTGTACAGAAACCGTGCTTTGGCTACCGTCGACCTCTCTGTGGGAGGAAGCAGTTTGCACTGTGGGGGAGACCCTGGGGACGGGTTCCATACGTAAACTCCATGGAGAAACAGGCCGGTGCAGAAGGAAGCTGTCACCTCCCTCCATCTTTACGAGGCTAGTACCGTTGCCCCGTGTGTGCCTGCAGGCCTAAAGCCAAGCACCTAAGTCGAAGGAACAAGTCTGTTTTGAATTCCTGCGTCAGCGAAAAGAGGCCTTCCTGAGGCTGGAAGCGTTTTGTTGTGTGCATGCGTGAGATCACTGCAAGGGAGTCCCAAAACATTGTCCGTGTGAGACTCAGGCTCCACAAGAAGGCAGAGCACCACTCCCCACTTGTTTCATGGTCTGTGGGAGGAAGCACTTTACTCTGCACTGTGGGTGAGAGCCTGGGGTGGGTTCCATACGTAAACTGGATGGAGAAAGAGGCCGGTGCAGAAGAAAGCTGTCACCTCACTCCTTGTTTACGAGGCTAGTACCGTTGCCCGGTGTGTGCCTGCAGGCCGAATGCCAAGCACTTAAGTCGCAGGAACAGGTCTGAGGAGAATTCCTCCTTCAGCGAAATTAGGCCTTCCTGAGGCTGGAAGCATTTTCCTGTGTGCATGCGTGAGAACACTGCAAGGGAGTCCGGAGGCAGGTTCCGAGTGAGACTCACGCCCTGGCAGAAGGCAGCACACGACTCCCCGCTTGTTTCATGAAGCTAGCACTGCGGCCCCACTTCTGCATGGAAGTCAAATCGCTTGCGTTCTACCTCTTAGAAACAACAGTGTACAGAAACCGTGCTTTGGCTACCGTCGACCTCTCTGTGGGAGGAAGCAGTTTGCACTGTGGGGGAGACCGTGGGGACGGGTTCCATACGTAAAGTCCATGGAGAAACAGGCCGGTGCAGAAGGAAGCTGTCAACTCCCTCCTTCTTTACGAGGCTAGTACCTTTGCCCCGTGTGTGCCTGCAGGCCTAAAGCCAAGCACCTAAGTCGAAGGAACAAGTCTTTTTTGAATTCCTGCGTCAGCGAAAAGAGGCCTTCCTGAGGCTGGAAGCGTTTTGTTGTGTGCATGCGTGAGATCACTGCAAGGGAGTCCCAAAACATTGTCCGTGTGAGACTCAGGCTCCACAAGAAGGCAGAGCACCACTCCCCACTTGTTTCATGGTCTGTGGGAGGAAGCACTTTACTCTGCACTGTGGGTGAGAGCCTGGGGTGGGTTCCATACGTAAACTGGATGGAGAAAGAGGCCGGTGCAGAAGAAAGCTGTCACCTCACTCCTTGATTACGAGGCTAGTACCGTTGCCCGGTGTGTGCCTGCAGGCCGAATGCCAAGCACTTAAGTCGCAGGAACAGGTCTGAGGAGAATTCCTCCTTCAGCGAAATTAGGCCTTCCTGAGGCTGGAAGCATTTTGCTGTGTGCATGCGTGAGAACACTGCAAGGGAGTCCGGAGGCAGGTTCCGAGTGAGACTCAGGCCCTGGCAGAAGGCAGCACACGACTCCCCGCTTGTTTCATGAAGCTAGCACTGCGGCCCCACTTCTGCATGGAAGTCAAATCGCTTGCGTTCTACCTCTTAGAAACAACAGTGTACAGAAACCGTGCTTTGGCTACCGTCGACCTCTCTGTGGGAGGAAGCAGTTTGCACTGTGGGGGAGACCCTGGGGACGGGTTCCATACGTAAACTCCATGGAGAAACAGGCCGATGCAGAAGGAAGCTGTCACCTCCCTCCATCTTTACGAGGCTAGTACCGTTGCCCCGTGTGTGCCTGCAGGCCTAAAGCCAAGCACCTAAGTCGAAGGAACAAGTCTGTAGAGAATTCCTGCGTCAGCGAAAAGAGGCCTTCCTGAGGCTGGAAGCATTTTGTTGTGTGCATGCGTGAGATCACTGCAAGGGAGTCCCAAAACATTGTCCGTGTGAGACCCAGGCTCCAGAAGAAGGAAGAGCAACACTCCCCACTTGTTTCTTGGTATGTGGAGGAAGCACTTTACTCTGCACTGTGGGTGAGAGCCTGGGGTGGGTTCCTTACGTAAACTGAATGGAGAAAGAGGCCGGTGCAGAAGAAAGCTGTCACCTCACTCCTTGTTTACGAGGCTAGTACCGTTGCCCGGTGTGTGCCTGCAGGCCGAAAGCCCAGCACTTAAGTCGCAGGAACAGGTCTGAGGAGAATTCCTCCTTCAGCGAAATTAGGCCTTCCTGAGGCTGGAAGCATTTTGCTGTGTGCATGCGTGAGAGCACTGCAAGGGAGTCCGGAGGCAGGTTCCGAGTGAGACTCAGGCCCTGGCAGAAGGCAGCACACGACTCCCCGCTTGTTTCATGAAGCTAGCACAGCGGCCCCACTTCTGCATGGAAGTCAAATCGCTTGCGTTCTACCTCTTAGAAACAACAGTGTACAGAAACCGTGCTTTGGCTACCGTCGACCTCTCTGTGGGAGGAAGCAGTTTGCACTGTGGGGGAGACCCTGGGGACGGGTTCCATACGTAAACTCCATGGAGAAACAGGCCGGTGTAGAAGCAAGCTGTCAACTCCCTCCTTCTTTACGACGCTAGTACCTTTGCCCCGTGTGTGCCTGCAGGCCTAAAGCCAAGCACCTAAGTCGAAGGAACAAGTCTGCAGAGAATTCCTGCTTCAGCGAAAAGAGGCCTTCCTGAGGCTGGAAGCAGTTTGCTGTGTGCATGCGTGAGAGAACTACAAGGGAGTCCCAAAACATTGTCCGTGTGAGTCTCAGGCCATGGAAGAAGCCAGGGCACGACTCCCAATTTGTTTCATGGTGTGTGGAAGGAAGCATTTTACCCTGCACTGTGGGTAAGAGCCTAGGCTCAGGTTCCAAAGGTAAACTCGATGGAGAAACAGGTCGGTGCAGAAGGAACCTGTCACCTCACTCCTTGTTTACGAGGCTAGTACCGTTGCCTCTTTTGTGCCTGCAGGCCTAACGCCAAGCACCTAAGTCGAAGGAACAAGACTGTAGGGAATTCCTGCTTCAGCGAAAAGAGGCCTTCCTGAGGCTGGAAGCATTTTGCTGTGTGCATGCGTGAGAGCACTGCAAGGGAGTCCCAAAACATTGTCCGTGTGAGACTCAGGCTCCGCAAGAAGGCAGAGCAGCACTGCCCACTTGTTTCATGGTGTGTGGGAGGAAGCACTTTACTCTGCACTGTGGGTGAGAGCCTCGGGATGGGTTCCATACGTAAACTGGACTGAGAAAGAGTCCGGTGCAGAAGGAAGCTGTCACCTCACTCTTTGTTTACGAGGCTAGTACCGTTGCCCCGTGTGTGCCTGCAGGCCGAAAGCCAAGCACTGAAGTCGAAGGAACAGGTCTGAGGAGAATTCCTCCTTCAGCGAAATTAGGCCTTCCTGAGGCTGGAAGCATTTTGCTGTGTACATGCGTGAGAGCACTGCAAGGGAGTCCGGGGGCAGGTTCCTTATGAGACTCAGGCCCTGTCAGAAGGCAGCACACGACTCCCCATTTGTTTCATGAAGCTAGCACTGCGGCCCCACTTCTGCATGGAAGTCAAATCGCTTGCGTTCTACCTCTTAGAAACAACAGTGTACAGAAACTGTGTTTTGGCTACCGTCGACCTCTCTGTGGGAGGAAGCAGTTTGCACTGTGGGGGAGACCCTGGGGACGGGTTCCATACGTAAACTCCATGGAGAAACAGGCCAGTGCAGAAGGAAGTTGTCAACTCTCTCCTTCTTTACAAGGCTAGTACCTTTGCCCCGTGCGTGCCTGCAGTCCTAAAGCCAAGCACCTAAGTCGAAGGAACAAGTCTGTAGAGAATTCCTGCTTCTGCGAAAAGAGGCCTTCCTGAGGCTGGAAGCAGTTTGCTGTGTGCCTGCGTGAGAGAACTGCAACGGAGTTCCAAAACATTGTCCAAGTGAGACTCAGGCTCCTCAAGAAGGCAGAGCACCACTCCCCACTTGTTTCAAGGTCTGTGGGAGCAAGCAGTTTACTCTGCACTGTGGGTGAGAGCCTGGGGATGGGTTCCATACGTATACTGGACGGAGAATGAGGCCGGTGCACAAGGAAGCTGTCACCTCACTCCTTGTTTACGAGGCTAGTACCGTTGCCCCGTGTGTGCCTGTAGGCCGAGGGCCAAGCACCTAAGTCGAAGAAACAAGGCTGTAGAGAATTCCTGCTTCAGCGAAAAGAGGCCTTCGTGAGGCTAGAAGCATTTTGCTGTGTGCATGCGTGAGAGAACTGCAAGGGAGTCCCAAAACAATGACCGTGTGAGACGCAGGCTCCGCAAGAAGGCAGAGCACCACTCCCCACTTGTTTCAAGGTCTGTGAGAGGAAGCACTTTACTCTGCACTGTGGGTGAGAGCCTCGGGATGGGTTCCATACGTAACCTGGACTGAGAAAGAGGCCGGTGCAGAAGGAAGCTGTCACCTCACTCTTTGTTTACGAGGCTAGTACCGTTGCCCCGTGTGTGCCTGCAGGCCGAAAGCCAAGCACTGAAGTCGAAGGAACAGGTGTGAGGAGAATTCCTCCTTCAGCGAAATTAGGCCTTCCTGAGGCTGGAAGCAGTTTGCTGTGTGCATGCGTGAGAGCACAGCAAGGGAGTCGGGAGGCAGGTTCCGAATGAGACTCAGGCCCTGGCAGAAGGCAGCACACGACTCCCCACTTGTTTCATGAAGCTCGCACTGCGGCCTCACTTTTACATGGAAGCCCTATTGTTAACGTTCGAACTCGAAGAAACAACACGGTAGCGAAACCGTGCTTTAGCTACCATCCACCTCTCTGAGGGAAGAAGCAGTTTCCGGGCTACCGTGGGTGAGAGCCTGGGGAACGCGTTCCTCACGTGAAACCGAGGGAGAAGATGTCGGGGCCAGAAGGCACCTCTCGACTCAGCTCTTGTTACCTGAAGCTAACCCTTACAGCTCCATGTGTGCCTAGGAATGCTAAGGGCTCCACACTGATTTGGCAGAAAGAAGGCAGTAAAGAATCCCAGCTTCAGTTCATCTGCCTCTCCACAAGGTGGCAGCATTTTGAACTCTGCTTCAGGGCAAATGTGGGGAGTGAGTCCCAGTAGAATTCCGAGGGAGAAATAAGCATGGGCAGAGAAGGCACCCGTCGACTCAACTCTTGTTTCAGGAACCTAGGTCGGCTCTCCCGCGTGTGCGTGGAGTCCTAAGGGCCGTCCACCCAACGCAAAGGAACAAAACTCTAGAGAACCCGTGCCTCAGCACAGATCGCCCTTCCTGAGCGTGAACTTCATCTCGTGTGTGTTTCTGTGAAAGCATGCGACATGGAACCTAAACGGAACCCGGTGTGAGAAGCAGGCCTGTAAGGAAGGCTGCTGTCGACTCACCTGTTGTGTTAGGAGATTCGCCGTGCTTTGCCTTGTGTGCCTGGATGCCTAGTTGCCGGGCTACTAACACCAAGCATCAATGCTAGAGAGTTCCTGCGCTTTAGTTAACATTGCCGTTCCTGAAGCCAGAGGAATGTCACAGTGCTCGTATAGGAGAGATCGGGGAAAGGGTCTCATACGTGAAATGGAGCGAGAAAGAGGCCGGTACGGAAGGCCGCTCTCAACTCACCTCTTGTTGAGGAGGCCGGTACCCTTGCCCCGGGTGTGCCTGCAGGCCGAAAGCCAACCGCCTAAGTCAAAGGAACAAGTCTGTAGGGAATTCCTGCTTCGGCTAAAAGAGCCATGACTGAGAGTGGACGCATCTTGCTGTGTGCATGCGTGAGCGCACTGCAACTGAGTCCCAAACCATTTCCCGTGGGAGACTCAGGCCCCGAGAGAAGGCAGCGCACGACTGCCCACTTGTTTCATGAAGCTAGCACTGCGGCCCAACCTCTGCATGGAAGTCAAATCGCTTGCGTACTACCTCTTAGGAACAACAGTGTACAGAAACCGTGCTTTGGCTACCGTCGACCTCTCTGTGGGAGGAAGCAGTTTGCACTGTGGGGGAGACCCTGGGGACGGGTTCCATACGTAAACTCCATGGAGAAACAGGCCGGTGCAGAAGGAAGCTGTCACCTCCCTCCATCTTTACGAGGCTAGTACCGTTGCCCCGTGTGTGCCTGCAGGCCTAAAGCCAAGCACCTAAGTCGAAGGAACAAGTCTGTAGAGAATTCCTGCTTCAGCGAAAAGAGGCCTTCCTAAGGCTGGAAGCATTTTGTTGTGTGCATGCGTGAGATCACTGCAAGGGAGTCCCAAAACATTGTCCGTGTGAGACCCAGGCTCCAGAAGAAGGCAGAGCACCACTCCCCACTTGTTTCATGATCTGTGGGAGGAAGCACTTTACTCTGCACTGTGGGTGAGAGCCTGGGGTGGGTTCCATACGTAAACTGGATGGAGAAAGAGGCCGGTGCAGAAGAAAGCTGTCACCTCACTCCTTGTTTACGAGGCTAGTACCGTTGCCCCGTGTGTGCCTGTAGGCCGAGGGCCAAGCACCTAAGTCGAAGGAACAAGGCTGTAGAGAATTCCTGCTTCAGCGAAAAGAGGCCTTCGTGAGGCTAGAAGCATTTTGCTGTGTGCATGCGTGAGAGAACTGCAAGGGAGTCCCAAAACAATGACCGTGTGAGACGCAGGCTCCGCAAGAAGGCAGAGCACCACTCCCCACTTGTTTCAAGGTCTGTGAGAGGAAGCACTTTACTCTGCACTGTGGGTGAGAGCCTCGGGATGGGTTCCATACGTAAACTGGACTGAGAAAGAGGCCGGTGCAGAAGGAAGCTGTCACCTCACTCTTTGTTTACGAGGCTAGTACCGTTGCCCCGTGTGTGCCTGCAGGCCGAAAGCCAAGCACTGAAGTCGAAGGAACAGGTGTGAGGAGAATTCCTCCTTCAGCGAAATTAGGCCTTCCTGAGGCTGGAAGCAGTTTGCTGTGTGCATGCGTGAGAGCACAGCAAGGGAGTCGGGAGGCAGGTTCCGAATGAGACTCAGGCCCTGGCAGAAGGCAGCACACGACTCCCCACTTGTTTCATGAAGCTCGCACTGCGGCCTCACTTTTACATGGAAGCCCTATTGTTAACGTTCGAACTCGAAGAAACAACACGGTAGCGAAACCGTGCTTTAGCTACCATCCACCTCTCTGAGGGAAGAAGCAGTTTCCGGGCTACCGTGGGTGAGAGCCTGGGGAACGCGTTCCTCACGTGAAACCGAGGGAGAAGATGTCGGGGCCAGAAGGCACCTCTCGACTCAGCTCTTGTTACCTGAAGCTAACCCTTACAGCTCCATGTGTGCCTAGGAATGCTAAGGGCTCCACACTGATTTGGCAGAAAGAAGGCAGTAAAGAATCCCAGCTTCAGTTCATCTGCCTCTCCACAGGGTGGCAGCATTTTGAACTCTGCTTCAGGGCAAATGTGGGGAGTGAGTCCCAGTAGAATTCCGAGGGAGAAATAAGCATGGGCAGAGAAGGCACCCGTCGACTCAACTCTTGTTTCAGGAACCTAGGTCGGCTCTCCCGCGTGTGCGTGGAGTCCTAAGGGCCGTCCACCCAACGCAAAGGAACAAAACTCTAGAGAACCCGTGCCTCAGCACAGATCGCCCTTCCTGAGCGTGAACTTCATCTCGTGTGTGTTTCTGTGAAAGCATGCGACATGGAACCTAAACGGAACCCGGTGTGAGAAGCAGGCCTGTAAGGAAGGCTGCTGTCGACTCACCTGTTGTGTTAGGAGATTCGCCGTGCTTTGCCTTGTGTGCCTGGATGCCTAGTTGCCGGGCTACTAACACCAAGCATCAATGCTAGAGAGTTCCTGCGCTTTAGTTAACATTGCCGTTCCTGAAGCCAGAGGAATGTCACAGTGCTCGTACAGGAGAGACCGGGGAAAGGGTCCCATACGTGAAATGGAGCGAGAAAGAGGCCGGTACGGAAGGCCGCTCTCAACTCACCTCTTGTTGAGGAGGCCGGTACCCTTGCCCCGGGTGTGCCTGCAGGCCGAAAGCCAACCGCCTAAGTCAAAGGAACAAGTCTGTAGGGAATTCCTGCTTCGGCTAAAAGAGCCATGACTGAGAGTGGACGCATCTTGCTGTGTGCATGCGTGAGCGCACTGCAACTGAGTCCCAAACCATTTCCCGTGGGAGACTCAGGCCCCGGGAGAAGGCAGCGCACGACTGCCCACTTGTTTCATGAAGCTAGCACTGCGGCCCAACCTCTGCATGGAAGTCAAATCGCTTGCGTACTACCTCTTAGAAACAACAGTGTACAGAAACCGTGCTTTGGCTACCGTCGACCTCTCTGTGGGAGGAAGCAGTTTGCACTGTGGGGGAGACCCTGGGGACGGGTTCCATACGTAAACTCCATGGAGAAACAGGCCGGTGCAGAAGGAAGCTGTCACCTCCCTCCATCCTTACGAGGCTAGTACCGTTGCCCCGTGTGTGCCTGCAGGCCTAAAGCCAAGCACCTAAGTCGAAGGAACAAGTCTGTAGAGAATTCCTGCGTCAGCGAAAAGAGGCCTTCCTGAGGCTGGAAGCATTTTGTTGTGTGCATGCGTGAGATCACTGCAAGGGAGTCCCAAAACATTGTCCGTGTGAGACTCAGGCTCCACAAGAAGGCAGAGCACCACTCCCCACTTGTTTCATGGTCTGTGGGAGGAAGCACTTTACTCTGCACTGTGGGTGAGAGCCTGGGGTGGGTTCCATACGTAAACTGGATGGAGAAAGAGGCCGGTGCAGAAGAAAGCTGTCACCTCCCTCCTTCTATACGAGGCTAGTACCGTTGCCCCTTGTGTGCCTGCAGGCCTAAATCCAAGCACCTAAGACGAAGGAACAAGTCTGTAGAGACTTCCTGCTTCAGCGGAAAGAGGCCTTCCTGAGGCTGGAAGCATTTTGCTGTGTGCATGCATGAGAGAATTGCAAGGGAGTCCCAAAACATTGTCCGTGTGAGACTCAGGCACCGGAAGAAGCCAGAGCACGATTCCCAATTTGTTTCATGGTCTGTGGGAGGAAGCATTTTACCCTGCACTGTGGGTAAGAGCCTGGGCACGGGTTCCATAGGTAAACTCGATGGAGAAACAGGCCGGTGCAGAAGGAAGCTATCACCTCACTCCTTGTTGACGAGGCTAGTACCGGTGCGCCTTTTGTGCCTGCAGGCCTCACGCCAAGCACATAAGTCGAAGGAACAAGACTGTAGGGAATTCCTGCTTCAGCGAAAAGAGGCCTTCCTGAGGCTGGAAGCATTTTGCTGTGTGCATGCGTGAGAGCACTGCAAGGGAGTCCCAAAACATTGTCCGTGTGAGACTCAGGCTCCGCAAGAAGGCAGAGCACCACTCCCCACTTGTTTCATGGTGTATGGGAGGAAGCACTTTACTCTGCACTGTGGGTGAGAGCCTGGGGATGGGTTCCATACGTAAACTGGACGGAGAAAGAGGCCGGTGCAGAAGGAAGCTGTCACCTCACTCCTTGTTTACGAGGCTAGTACCGTTGCCCCGTGTGTGCCTGCAGGCCGAAAGCCAAGCACTTAAGTCGAAGGAACAGGTCTATAGAGAATTCCTGCTTCAGCGAAATTAGGCCTTCCTGAGGCTGGAAGCAGTTTGCTGTGTGCATGCGTGAGAGCACAGCAAGGCAGTCGGGAGGCAGGTTCCGAATGAGACTCAGGCCCTGGCAGAAGGCAGCACACGACTCCCCACTTGTTTCATGAAGCTCGCACTGCGGCCTCACTTTTACATGGAAGCCCTATTGTTAACGTTCGAACTCGAAGAAACAACACGGTAGCGAAACCGTGCTTTAGCTACCATCCACCTCTCTGAGGGAAGAAGCAGTTTCCGGGCTACCGTGGGTGAGAGCCTGGGGAACGCGTTCCTCACGTGAAACCGAGGGAGAAGATGTCGGGGCCAGAAGGCACCTCTCGACTCAGCTCTTGTTACCTGAAGCTAACCCTTACTGCTCCATGTGTGCCTAGGAATGCTAAGGGCTCCAAACTGATTTGGCAGAAAGAAGGCAGTAAAGAATCCCAGCTTCAGTTCATCTGCCTCTCCACAAGGTGGCAGCATTTTGAACTCTGCTTCAGGGCAAATGTGGGGAGTGAGTCCCAGTAGAATTCCGAGGGAGAAATAAGCATGGGCAGAGAAGGCACCCGTCGACTCAACTCTTGTTTCAGGAACCTAGGTCGGCTCTCCCGCGTGTGCGTGGAGTCCTAAGGGCCGTCCACCCAACGCAAAGGAACAAAACTCTAGAGAACCCGTGCCTCAGCACAGATCGCCCTTCCTGAGTGTGAACTTCATCTCGTGTGTGTTTCTGTGAAAGCATGCGACATGGAACATAAACGGAACCCGGAGTGAGAAGCAGGCCTGTAAGGAGGGCTGCTGTCGACTCACCTGTTGTGTTAGGAGATTCGCCGTGCTTTGCCTTGTGTGCCTGGATGCCTAGTTGCCGGGCTACTAACACCAAGCATCAATGCTAGAGAGTTCCTGCGCTTTAGTTAACATTGCCGTTCCTGAAGCCAGAGGAATGTCACAGTGCTCGTATAGGAGAGATCGGGGAAAGGGTCTCATACGTGAAATGGAGCGAGAAAGAGGCCGGTACGGAAGGCCGCTCTCAACTCACCTCTTGTTGAGGAGGCCGGTACCCTTGCCCCGGGTGTGCCTGCAGGCCGAAAGCCAACCGCCTAAGTCAAAGGAACAAGTCTGTAGGGAATTCCTGCTTCGGCTAAAAGAGCCATGACTGAGAGTGGACGCATCTTGCTGTGTGCATGCGTGAGCGCACTGCAACTGAGTCCCAAACCATTTCCCGTGGGAGACTCAGGCCCCGAGAGAAGGCAGCGCACGACTGCCCACTTGTTTCATGAAGCTAGCACTGCGGCCCAACCTCTGCATGGAAGTCAAATCGCTTGCGTACTACCTCTTAGGAACAACAGTGTACAGAAACCGTGCTTTGGCTACCGTCGACCTCTCTGTGGGAGGAAGCAGTTTGCACTGTGGGGGAGACCCTGGGGACGGGTTCCATACGTAAACTCCATGGAGAAACAGGCCGGTGCAGAAGGAAGCTGTCACCTCCCTCCATCTTTACGAGGCTAGTACCGTTGCCCCGTGTGTGCCTGCAGGCCTAAAGCCAAGCACCTAAGTCGAAGGAACAAGTCTGTAGAGAATTCCTGCTTCAGCGAAAAGAGGCCTTCCTAAGGCTGGAAGCATTTTGTTGTGTGCATGCGTGAGATCACTGCAAGGGAGTCCCAAAACATTGTCCGTGTGAGACCCAGGCTCCAGAAGAAGGCAGAGCACCACTCCCCACTTGTTTCATGATCTGTGGGAGGAAGCACTTTACTCTGCACTGTGGGTGAGAGCCTGGGGTGGGTTCCATACGTAAACTGGATGGAGAAAGAGGCCGGTGCAGAAGAAAGCTGTCACCTCACTCCTTGTTTACGAGGCTAGTACCGTTGCCCCGTGTGTGCCTGTAGGCCGAGGGCCAAGCACCTAAGTCGAAGGAACAAGGCTGTAGAGAATTCCTGCTTCAGCGAAAAGAGGCCTTCGTGAGGCTAGAAGCATTTTGCTGTGTGCATGCGTGAGAGAACTGCAAGGGAGTCCCAAAACAATGACCGTGTGAGACGCAGGCTCCGCAAGAAGGCAGAGCACCACTCCCCACTTGTTTCAAGGTCTGTGAGAGGAAGCACTTTACTCTGCACTGTGGGTGAGAGCCTCGGGATGTGTTCCATACGTAAACTGGACTGAGAAAGAGGCCGGTGCAGAAGGAAGCTGTCACCTCACTCTTTGTTTACGAGGCTAGTACCGTTGCCCCGTGTGTGCCTGCAGGCCGAAAGCCAAGCACTGAAGTCGAAGGAACAGGTGTGAGGAGAATTCCTCCTTCAGCGAAATTAGGCCTTCCTGAGGCTGGAAGCAGTTTGCTGTGTGCATGCGTGAGAGCACAGCAAGGGAGTCGGGAGGCAGGTTCCGAATGAGACTCAGGCCCTGGCAGAAGGCAGCACACGACTCCCCACTTGTTTCATGAAGCTCGCACTGCGGCCTCACTTTTACATGGAAGCCCTATTGTTAACGTTCGAACTCGAAGAAACAACACGGTAGCGAAACCGTGCTTTAGCTACCATCCACCTCTCTGAGGGAAGAAGCAGTTTCCGGGCTACCGTGGGTGAGAGCCTGGGGAACGCGTTCCTCACGTGAAACCGAGGGAGAAGATGTCGGGGCCAGAAGGCACCTCTCGACTCAGCTCTTGTTACCTGAAGCTAACCCTTACAGCTCCATGTGTGCCTAGGAATGCTAAGGGCTCCACACTGATTTGGCAGAAAGAAGGCAGTAAAGAATCCCAGCTTCAGTTCATCTGCCTCTCCACAGGGTGGCAGCATTTTGAACTCTGCTTCAGGGCAAATGTGGGGAGTGAGTCCCAGTAGAATTCCGAGGGAGAAATAAGCATGGGCAGAGAAGGCACCCGTCGACTCAACTCTTGTTTCAGGAACCTAGGTCGGCTCTCCCGCGTGTGCGTGGAGTCCTAAGGGCCGTCCACCCAACGCAAAGGAACAAAACTCTAGAGAACCCGTGCCTCAGCACAGATCGCCCTTCCTGAGCGTGAACTTCATCTCGTGTGTGTTTCTGTGAAAGCATGCGACATGGAACCTAAACGGAACCCGGTGTGAGAAGCAGGCCTGTAAGGAAGGCTGCTGTCGACTCACCTGTTGTGTTAGGAGATTCGCCGTGCTTTGCCTTGTGTGCCTGGATGCCTAGTTGCCGGGCTACTAACACCAAGCATCAATGCTAGAGAGTTCCTGCGCTTTAGTTAACATTGCCGTTCCTGAAGCCAGAGGAATGTCACAGTGCTCGTACAGGAGAGACCGGGGAAAGGGTCCCATACGTGAAATGGAGCGAGAAAGAGGCCGGTACGGAAGGCCGCTCTCAACTCACCTCTTGTTGAGGAGGCCGGTACCCTTGCCCCGGGTGTGCCTGCAGGCCGAAAGCCAACCGCCTAAGTCAAAGGAACAAGTCTGTAGGGAATTCCTGCTTCGGCTAAAAGAGCCATGACTGAGAGTGGACGCATCTTGCTGTGTGCATGCGTGAGCGCACTGCAACTGAGTCCCAAACCATTTCCCGTGGGAGACTCAGGCCCCGGGAGAAGGCAGCGCACGACTGCCCACTTGTTTCATGAAGCTAGCACTGCGGCCCAACCTCTGCATGGAAGTCAAATCGCTTGCGTACTACCTCTTAGAAACAACAGTGTACAGAAACCGTGCTTTGGCTACCGTCGACCTCTCTGTGGGAGGAAGCAGTTTGCACTGTGGGGGAGACCCTGGGGACGGGTTCCATACGTAAACTCCATGGAGAAACAGGCCGGTGCAGAAGGAAGCTGTCACCTCCCTCCATCCTTACGAGGCTAGTACCGTTGCCCCGTGTGTGCCTGCAGGCCTAAAGCCAAGCACCTAAGTCGAAGGAACAAGTCTGTAGAGAATTCCTGCGTCAGCGAAAAGAGGCCTTCCTGAGGCTGGAAGCATTTTGTTGTGTGCATGCGTGAGATCACTGCAAGGGAGTCCCAAAACATTGTCCGTGTGAGACTCAGGCTCCACAAGAAGGCAGAGCACCACTCCCCACTTGTTTCATGGTCTGTGGGAGGAAGCACTTTACTCTGCACTGTGGGTGAGAGCCTGGGGTGGGTTCCATACGTAAACTGGATGGAGAAAGAGGCCGGTGCAGAAGAAAGCTGTCACCTCCCTCCTTCTATACGAGGCTAGTACCGTTGCCCCTTGTGTGCCTGCAGGCCTAAATCCAAGCACCTAAGACGAAGGAACAAGTCTGTAGAGACTTCCTGCTTCAGCGGAAAGAGGCCTTCCTGAGGCTGGAAGCATTTTGCTGTGTGCATGCATGAGAGAATTGCAAGGGAGTCCCAAAACATTGTCCGTGTGAGACTCAGGCACCGGAAGAAGCCAGAGCACGATTCCCAATTTGTTTCATGGTCTGTGGGAGGAAGCATTTTACCCTGCACTGTGGGTAAGAGCCTGGGCACGGGTTCCATAGGTAAACTCGATGGAGAAACAGGCCGGTGCAGAAGGAAGCTATCACCTCACTCCTTGTTGACGAGGCTAGTACCGGTGCGCCTTTTGTGCCTGCAGGCCTCACGCCAAGCACATAAGTCGAAGGAACAAGACTGTAGGGAATTCCTGCTTCAGCGAAAAGAGGCCTTCCTGAGGCTGGAAGCATTTTGCTGTGTGCATGCGTGAGAGCACTGCAAGGGAGTCCCAAAACATTGTCCGTGTGAGACTCAGGCTCCGCAAGAAGGCAGAGCACCACTCCCCACTTGTTTCATGGTGTATGGGAGGAAGCACTTTACTCTGCACTGTGGGTGAGAGCCTGGGGATGGGTTCCATACGTAAACTGGACGGAGAAAGAGGCCGGTGCAGAAGGAAGCTGTCACCTCACTCCTTGTTTACGAGGCTAGTACCGTTGCCCCGTGTGTGCCTGCAGGCCGAAAGCCAAGCACTTAAGTCGAAGGAACAGGTCTATAGAGAATTCCTGCTTCAGCGAAATTAGGCCTTCCTGAGGCTGGAAGCAGTTTGCTGTGTGCATGCGTGAGAGCACAGCAAGGCAGTCGGGAGGCAGGTTCCGAATGAGACTCAGGCCCTGGCAGAAGGCAGCACACGACTCCCCACTTGTTTCATGAAGCTCGCACTGCGGCCTCACTTTTACATGGAAGCCCTATTGTTAACGTTCGAACTCGAAGAAACAACACGGTAGCGAAACCGTGCTTTAGCTACCATCCACCTCTCTGAGGGAAGAAGCAGTTTCCGGGCTACCGTGGGTGAGAGCCTGGGGAACGCGTTCCTCACGTGAAACCGAGGGAGAAGATGTCGGGGCCAGAAGGCACCTCTCGACTCAGCTCTTGTTACCTGAAGCTAACCCTTACTGCTCCATGTGTGCCTAGGAATGCTAAGGGCTCCAAACTGATTTGGCAGAAAGAAGGCAGTAAAGAATCCCAGCTTCAGTTCATCTGCCTCTCCACAAGGTGGCAGCATTTTGAACTCTGCTTCAGGGCAAATGTGGGGAGTGAGTCCCAGTAGAATTCCGAGGGAGAAATAAGCATGGGCAGAGAAGGCACCCGTCGACTCAACTCTTGTTTCAGGAACCTAGGTCGGCTCTCCCGCGTGTGCGTGGAGTCCTAAGGGCCGTCCACCCAACGCAAAGGAACAAAACTCTAGAGAACCCGTGCCTCAGCACAGATCGCCCTTCCTGAGTGTGAACTTCATCTCGTGTGTGTTTCTGTGAAAGCATGCGACATGGAACATAAACGGAACCCGGAGTGAGAAGCAGGCCTGTAAGGAGGGCTGCTGTCGACTCACCTGTTGTGTTAGGAGATTCGCCGTGCTTTGCCTTGTGTGCCTGGATGCCTAGTTGCCGGGCTACTAACACCAAGCATCAATGCTAGAGAGTTCCTGCGCTTTAGTTAACATTGCCGTTCCTGAAGCCAGAGGAATGTCACAGTGCTCGTATAGGAGAGATCGGGGAAAGGGTCTCATACGTGAAATGGAGCGAGAAAGAGGCCGGTACGGAAGGCCGCTCTCAACTCACCTCTTGTTGAGGAGGCCGGTACCCTTGCCCCGGGTGTGCCTGCAGGCCGAAAGCCAACCGCCTAAGTCAAAGGAACAAGTCTGTAGGGAATTCCTGCTTCGGCTAAAAGAGCCATGACTGAGAGTGGACGCATCTTGCTGTGTGCATGCGTGAGCGCACTGCAACTGAGTCCCAAACCATTTCCCGTGGGAGACTCAGGCCCCGAGAGAAGGCAGCGCACGACTGCCCACTTGTTTCATGAAGCTAGCACTGCGGCCCAACCTCTGCATGGAAGTCAAATCGCTTGCGTACTACCTCTTAGGAACAACAGTGTACAGAAACCGTGCTTTGGCTACCGTCGACCTCTCTGTGGGAGGAAGCAGTTTGCACTGTGGGGGAGACCCTGGGGACGGGTTCCATACGTAAACTCCATGGAGAAACAGGCCGGTGCAGAAGGAAGCTGTCACCTCCCTCCATCTTTACGAGGCTAGTACCGTTGCCCCGTGTGTGCCTGCAGGCCTAAAGCCAAGCACCTAAGTCGAAGGAACAAGTCTGTAGAGAATTCCTGCTTCAGCGAAAAGAGGCCTTCCTAAGGCTGGAAGCATTTTGTTGTGTGCATGCGTGAGATCACTGCAAGGGAGTCCCAAAACATTGTCCGTGTGAGACCCAGGCTCCAGAAGAAGGCAGAGCACCACTCCCCACTTGTTTCATGATCTGTGGGAGGAAGCACTTTACTCTGCACTGTGGGTGAGAGCCTGGGGTGGGTTCCATACGTAAACTGGATGGAGAAAGAGGCCGGTGCAGAAGAAAGCTGTCACCTCACTCCTTGTTTACGAGGCTAGTACCGTTGCCCCGTGTGTGCCTGTAGGCCGAGGGCCAAGCACCTAAGTCGAAGGAACAAGGCTGTAGAGAATTCCTGCTTCAGCGAAAAGAGGCCTTCGTGAGGCTAGAAGCATTTTGCTGTGTGCATGCGTGAGAGAACTGCAAGGGAGTCCCAAAACAATGACCGTGTGAGACGCAGGCTCCGCAAGAAGGCAGAGCACCACTCCCCACTTGTTTCAAGGTCTGTGAGAGGAAGCACTTTACTCTGCACTGTGGGTGAGAGCCTCGGGATGTGTTCCATACGTAAACTGGACTGAGAAAGAGGCCGGTGCAGAAGGAAGCTGTCACCTCACTCTTTGTTTACGAGGCTAGTACCGTTGCCCCGTGTGTGCCTGCAGGCCGAAAGCCAAGCACTGAAGTCGAAGGAACAGGTGTGAGGAGAATTCCTCCTTCAGCGAAATTAGGCCTTCCTGAGGCTGGAAGCAGTTTGCTGTGTGCATGCGTGAGAGCACAGCAAGGGAGTCGGGAGGCAGGTTCCGAATGAGACTCAGGCCCTGGCAGAAGGCAGCACACGACTCCCCACTTGTTTCATGAAGCTCGCACTGCGGCCTCACTTTTACATGGAAGCCCTATTGTTAACGTTCGAACTCGAAGAAACAACACGGTAGCGAAACCGTGCTTTAGCTACCATCCACCTCTCTGAGGGAAGAAGCAGTTTCCGGGCTACCGTGGGTGAGAGCCTGGGGAACGCGTTCCTCACGTGAAACCGAGGGAGAAGATGTCGGGGCCAGAAGGCACCTCTCGACTCAGCTCTTGTTACCTGAAGCTAACCCTTACAGCTCCATGTGTGCCTAGGAATGCTAAGGGCTCCACACTGATTTGGCAGAAAGAAGGCAGTAAAGAATCCCAGCTTCAGTTCATCTGCCTCTCCACAGGGTGGCAGCATTTTGAACTCTGCTTCAGGGCAAATGTGGGGAGTGAGTCCCAGTAGAATTCCGAGGGAGAAATAAGCATGGGCAGAGAAGGCACCCGTCGACTCAACTCTTGTTTCAGGAACCTAGGTCGGCTCTCCCGCGTGTGCGTGGAGTCCTAAGGGCCGTCCACCCAACGCAAAGGAACAAAACTCTAGAGAACCCGTGCCTCAGCACAGATCGCCCTTCCTGAGCGTGAACTTCATCTCGTGTGTGTTTCTGTGAAAGCATGCGACATGGAACCTAAACGGAACCCGGTGTGAGAAGCAGGCCTGTAAGGAAGGCTGCTGTCGACTCACCTGTTGTGTTAGGAGATTCGCCGTGCTTTGCCTTGTGTGCCTGGATGCCTAGTTGCCGGGCTACTAACACCAAGCATCAATGCTAGAGAGTTCCTGCGCTTTAGTTAACATTGCCGTTCCTGAAGCCAGAGGAATGTCACAGTGCTCGTACAGGAGAGACCGGGGAAAGGGTCCCATACGTGAAATGGAGCGAGAAAGAGGCCGGTACGGAAGGCCGCTCTCAACTCACCTCTTGTTGAGGAGGCCGGTACCCTTGCCCCGGGTGTGCCTGCAGGCCGAAAGCCAACCGCCTAAGTCAAAGGAACAAGTCTGTAGGGAATTCCTGCTTCGGCTAAAAGAGCCATGACTGAGAGTGGACGCATCTTGCTGTGTGCATGCGTGAGCGCACTGCAACTGAGTCCCAAACCATTTCCCGTGGGAGACTCAGGCCCCGGGAGAAGGCAGCGCACGACTGCCCACTTGTTTCATGAAGCTAGCACTGCGGCCCAACCTCTGCATGGAAGTCAAATCGCTTGCGTACTACCTCTTAGAAACAACAGTGTACAGAAACCGTGCTTTGGCTACCGTCGACCTCTCTGTGGGAGGAAGCAGTTTGCACTGTGGGGGAGACCCTGGGGACGGGTTCCATACGTAAACTCCATGGAGAAACAGGCCGGTGCAGAAGGAAGCTGTCACCTCCCTCCATCCTTACGAGGCTAGTACCGTTGCCCCGTGTGTGCCTGCAGGCCTAAAGCCAAGCACCTAAGTCGAAGGAACAAGTCTGTAGAGAATTCCTGCGTCAGCGAAAAGAGGCCTTCCTGAGGCTGGAAGCATTTTGTTGTGTGCATGCGTGAGATCACTGCAAGGGAGTCCCAAAACATTGTCCGTGTGAGACTCAGGCTCCACAAGAAGGCAGAGCACCACTCCCCACTTGTTTCATGGTCTGTGGGAGGAAGCACTTTACTCTGCACTGTGGGTGAGAGCCTGGGGTGGGTTCCATACGTAAACTGGATGGAGAAAGAGGCCGGTGCAGAAGAAAGCTGTCACCTCCCTCCTTCTATACGAGGCTAGTACCGTTGCCCCTTGTGTGCCTGCAGGCCTAAATCCAAGCACCTAAGACGAAGGAACAAGTCTGTAGAGACTTCCTGCTTCAGCGGAAAGAGGCCTTCCTGAGGCTGGAAGCATTTTGCTGTGTGCATGCATGAGAGAATTGCAAGGGAGTCCCAAAACATTGTCCGTGTGAGACTCAGGCACCGGAAGAAGCCAGAGCACGATTCCCAATTTGTTTCATGGTCTGTGGGAGGAAGCATTTTACCCTGCACTGTGGGTAAGAGCCTGGGCACGGGTTCCATAGGTAAACTCGATGGAGAAACAGGCCGGTGCAGAAGGAAGCTATCACCTCACTCCTTGTTGACGAGGCTAGTACCGGTGCGCCTTTTGTGCCTGCAGGCCTCACGCCAAGCACATAAGTCGAAGGAACAAGACTGTAGGGAATTCCTGCTTCAGCGAAAAGAGGCCTTCCTGAGGCTGGAAGCATTTTGCTGTGTGCATGCGTGAGAGCACTGCAAGGGAGTCCCAAAACATTGTCCGTGTGAGACTCAGGCTCCGCAAGAAGGCAGAGCACCACTCCCCACTTGTTTCATGGTGTATGGGAGGAAGCACTTTACTCTGCACTGTGGGTGAGAGCCTGGGGATGGGTTCCATACGTAAACTGGACGGAGAAAGAGGCCGGTGCAGAAGGAAGCTGTCACCTCACTCCTTGTTTACGAGGCTAGTACCGTTGCCCCGTGTGTGCCTGCAGGCCGAAAGCCAAGCA
Source organism: Mirounga angustirostris (assembly GCF_029215605.1). Taxonomy (NCBI): domain Eukaryota; kingdom Metazoa; phylum Chordata; class Mammalia; order Carnivora; family Phocidae; genus Mirounga; species Mirounga angustirostris. Next base: position 29,432 of record NW_026991889.1, read on the forward strand.
CTGAAGTCGAAGGAACAGGTCTGAGGAGAATTCCTGCTTCAGCGAAATTAGGCCTTCCTGAGGCTGGAAGCATTTTGCTGTGTACATGCGTGAGAGCACTGCAAGGGAGTCCGGGGGCAGGTTCCTTATGAGACTCAGGCCCTGTCAGAAGGCAGCACACGACTCCCCATTTGTTTCATGAAGCTAGCACTGCGGCCCCACTTCTGCATGGAAGTCAAATCGCTTGCGTTCTACCTCTTAGAAACAACAGTGTACAGAAACTGTGTTTTGGCTACCGTCGACCTCTCTGTGGGAGGAAGCAGTTTGCACTGTGGGGGAGACCCTGGGGACGGGTTCCATACGTAAACTCCATGGAGAAACAGGCCAGTGCAGAAGGAAGTTGTCAACTCTCTCCTTCTTTACAAGGCTAGTACCTTTGGCCCGTGCGTGCCTGCCGTCCTAAAGCCAAGCACCTAAGTCGAAGGAACAAGTCTGTAGAGAATTCCTGCTTCTGCGAAAAGAGGCCTTCCTGAGGCTGGAAGCAGTTTGCTGTGTGCCTGCGTGAGAGAACTGCAACGGAGTTCCAAAACATTGTCCAAGTGAGACTCAGGCTCCTCAAGAAGGCAGAGCACCACTCCCCACTTGTTTCAAGGTCTGTGGGAGCAAGCAGTTTACTCTGCACTGTGGGTGAGAGCCTGGGGATGGGTTCCATACGTATACTGGACGGAGAATGAGGCCGGTGCACAAGGAAGCTGTCACCTCACTCCTTGTTTACGAGGCTAGTACCGTTGCCCCGTGTGTGCCTGTAGGCCGAGGGCCAAGCACCTAAGTCGAAGAAACAAGGCTGTAGAGAATTCCTGCTTCAGCGAAAAGAGGCCTTCGTGAGGCTAGAAGCATTTTGCTGTGTGCATGCGTGAGAGAACTGCAAGGGAGTCCCAAAACAATGACCGTGTGAGACGCAGGCTCCGCAAGAAGGCAGAGCACCACTCCCCACTTGTTTCAAGGTCTGTGAGAGGAAGCACTTTACTCTGCACTGTGGGTGAGAGCCTCGGGATGGGTTCCATACGTAACCTGGACTGAGAAAGAGGCCGGTGCAGAAGGAAGCTGTCACCACACTCTTTGTTTACGAGGCTAGTACCGTTGCCCCGTGTGTGCCTGCAGGCCGAAAGCCAAGCACTGAAGTCGAAGGAACAGGTGTGAGGAGAATTCCTCCTTCAGCGAAATTAGGCCTTCCTGAGGCTGGAAGCAGTTTGCTGTGTGCATGCGTGAGAGCACAGCAAGGGATTCGGGAGGCAGGTTCCGAATGAGACTCAGGCCCTGGCAGAAGGCAGCACACGACTCCCCACTTGTTTCATGAAGCTCGCACTGCGGCCTCACTTTTACATGGAAGCCCTATTGTTAACGTTCGAACTCGAAGAAACAACACGGTAGCGAAACCGTGCTTTAGCTACCATCCACCTCTCTGAGGGAAGAAGCAGTTTCCGGGCTACCGTGGGTGAGAGCCTGGGGAACGCGTTCCTCACGTGAAACCGAGGGAGAAGATGTCGGGGCCAGAAGGCACCTCTCGACTCAGCTCTTGTTACCTGAAGCTAACCCTTACAGCTCCATGTGTGCCTAGGAATGCTAAGGGCTCCACACTGATTTGGCAGAAAGAAGGCAGTAAAGAATCCCAGCTTCAGTTCATCTGCCTCTCCACAGGGTGGCAGCATTTTGAACTCTGCTTCAGGGCAAATGTGGGGAGTGAGTCCCAGTAGAATTCCGAGGGAGAAATAAGCATGGGCAGAGAAGGCACCCGTCGACTCAACTCTTGTTTCAGGAACCTAGGTCGGCTCTCCCGCGTGTGCGTGGAGTCCTAAGGGCCGTCCACCCAACGCAAAGGAACAAAACTCTAGAGAACCCGTGCCTCAGCACAGATCGCCCTTCCTGAGCGTGAACTTCATCTCGTGTGTGTTTCTGTGAAAGCATGCGACATGGAACCTAAACGGAACCCGGTGTGAGAAGCAGGCCTGTAAGGAAGGCTGCTGTCGACTCACCTGTTGTGTTAGGAGATTCGCCGTGCTTTGCCTTGTGTGCCTGGATGCCTAGTTGCCGGGCTACTAACACCAAGCATCAATGCTAGAGAGTTCCTGCGCTTTAGTTAACATTGCCGTTCCTGAAGCCAGAGGAATGTCACAGTGCTCGTATAGGAGAGACCGGGGAAAGGGTCCCATACGTGAAATGGAGCGAGAAAGAGGCCGGTACGGAAGGCCGCTCTCAACTCACCTCTTGTTGAGGAGGCCGGTACCCTTGCCCCGGGTGTGCCTGCAGGCCGAAAGCCAACCGCCTAAGTCAAAGGAACAAGTCTGTAGGGAATTCCTGCTTCGGCTAAAAGAGCCATGACTGAGAGTGGACGCATCTTGCTGTGTGCATGCGTGAGCGCACTGCAACTGAGTCCCAAACCATTTCCCGTGGGAGACTCAGGCCCGGGAGAAGGCAGCGCACGACTGCCCACTTGTTTCATGAAGCTAGCACTGCGGCCCAACCTCTGCATGGAAGTCAAATCGCTTGCGTACTACCTCTTAGAAACAACAGTGTACAGAAACCGTGCTTTGGCTACCGTCGACCTCTCTGTGGGAGGAAGCAGTTTGCACTGTGGGGGAGACCCTGGGGACGGGTTCCATACGTAAACTCCATGGAGAAACAGGCCGGTGCAGAAGGAAGCTGTCACCTCACTCCTTGTTTACGAGGCTAGTGCCGTTGCCCCTTTTGTGCCTGCAGGCCTAACGCCAAGCACCTAAGTCGAAGGAACAAGACTGTAGGGAATTCCTGCTTCAGCGAAAAGAGGCCTTCCTGAGGCTGGAAGCATTTTGCTGTGTGCATGCGTGAGAGCACTGCAAGCGAGTCCGGAGGCATGTTCCGAGTGAGACTCAGGCCCTGGCAGAAGGCAACGCACGACTCCCCACTTGCTTCATGAAGCTCGCACTGCGGCCTCACTTTTACATGGAAGCCTAATTGTTAACGTTCGAACTCGGAGAAACAACACGGTAGCGAAACCGAGCTTTAGCTACCATCCACCTCTCTGAGGGAAGAAGCAGTTTCCAGCCTACCGTGGGTGAGAGCCTGGGGAACGCGTTCCTCACGTGAAACCGAGGGAGAAGATGTCCGGGCCAGAAGGCACCTCTCGAATCAGCCCTTGAAACCAGAAGCTAACCCTTACTGTTCCATGTGTGCCTAGGAATGCTAAGGGCTCCAAACTGATTTGGCAGAAAGAAGGCAGTAAAGAATCCCAGCTTCAGTTCATCTGCCTCTCCACAGGGTGGCAGCATTTTGAACTCTGCTTCAGGGCAAATGTGGGGAGTGAGTCCCAGTAGAATTCCGAGGGAGAAATAAGCATGGGCAGAGAAGGCACCCGTCGACTCAACTCTTGTTTCAGGAACCTAGGTCGGCTCTCCCGCGTGTGCGTGGAGTCCTAAGGGCCGTCCACCCAACTCAAAGGAAGAAAACTCTAGAGAACCCGTGCCTCAGCACAGATCGCCCTTCCTGAGCGTGAACTTCATCTCGTGTGTGTTTCTGTGAAAGCATGCGACATGGAACCTAAACGGAATCCGGAGTGAGAAGCAGGCCTGTAAGGAAGGCTGCTGTCGACTCACCTGTTGTGTTAGGAGATTCGCCGTGCTTTGCCTTGTGTGCCTGGATGCCTAGTTGCCGGCCTACTAACACCAAACATCAATGCTAGAGAGTTCCTGCGCTTTAGTTAACATTGCCGTTCCTGAAGCCAGAGGAATGTCACAGTGCTCGTACAGGAGAGACCGGGGAAAGGGTCCCATACGTGAAATGGAGCGAGAAAGAGGCCGGTACGGAAGGCCGCTCTCAACTCACCTCTTGTTGAGGAGGCCGGTACCCTTGCCCCGGGTGTGCCTGCAGGCCGAAAGCCAACCGCCTAAGTCAAAGGAACAAGTCTGTAGGGAATTCCTGCTTCGGCTAAAAGAGCCATGACTGAGAGTGGACGCATCTTGCTGTGTGCATCCGTGAGCGCACTGCAACTGAGTCCCAAACCATTTCCCGTGGGAGACTCATGAACCGGGAGAAGGCAGCGCACGACTGCCCACTTGTTTCATGAAGCTAGCACTGCGGTCCAACCTCTGCATGGAAGTCAAATCGCTTGCGTACTACCTCTTAGAATCAACAGTGTACAGAAACCGTGCTTTGGCTACCGTCGACCTCTCTGTGGGAGGAAGCAGTTTGCACTGTGGGGGAGACCCTGGGGACGGGTTCCATACGTAAACTCCATGGAGAAACAGGCCGGTGCAGAAGGAAGCTGTCACCTCCCTCCATCTTTACGAGGCTAGTACCGTTGCCCCGTGTGTGCCTGCAGGCCTAAAGCCAAGCACCTAAGTCGAAGGAACAAGTCTGTTTTGAATTCCTGCGTCAGCGAAAAGAGGCCTTCCTGAGGCTGGAAGCGTTTTGTTGTGTGCATGCGTGAGATCACTGCAAGGGAGTCCCAAAACATTGTCCGTGTGAGACTCAGGCTCCACAAGAAGGCAGAGCACCACTCCCCACTTGTTTCATGGTCTGTGGGAGGAAGCACTTTACTCTGCACTGTGGGTGAGAGCCTGGGGTGGGTTCCATACGTAAACTGGATGGAGAAAGAGGCCGGTGCAGAAGAAAGCTGTCACCTCACTCCTTGTTTACGAGGCTAGTACCGTTGCCCGGTGTGTGCCTGCAGGCCGAATGCCAAGCACTTAAGTCGCAGGAACAGGTCTGAGGAGAATTCCTCCTTCAGCGAAATTAGGCCTTCCTGAGGCTGGAAGCATTTTCCTGTGTGCATGCGTGAGAACACTGCAAGGGAGTCCGGAGGCAGGTTCCGAGTGAGACTCAGGCCCTGGCAGAAGGCAGCACACGACTCCCCGCTTGTTTCATGAAGCTAGCACTGCGGCCCCACTTCTGCATGGAAGTCAAATCGCTTGCGTTCTACCTCTTAGAAACAACAGTGTACAGAAACCGTGCTTTGGCTACCGTCGACCTCTCTGTGGGAGGAAGCAGTTTGCACTGTGGGGGAGACCGTGGGGACGGGTTCCATACGTAAAGTCCATGGAGAAACAGGCCGGTGCAGAAGGAAGCTGTCAACTCCCTCCTTCTTTACGAGGCTAGTACCTTTGCCCCGTGTGTGCCTGCAGGCCTAAAGCCAAGCACCTAAGTCGAAGGAACAAGTCTTTTTTGAATTCCTGCGTCAGCGAAAAGAGGCCTTCCTGAGGCTGGAAGCGTTTTGTTGTGTGCATGCGTGAGATCACTGCAAGGGAGTCCCAAAACATTGTCCGTGTGAGACTCAGGCTCCACAAGAAGGCAGAGCACCACTCCCCACTTGTTTCATGGTCTGTGGGAGGAAGCACTTTACTCTGCACTGTGGGTGAGAGCCTGGGGTGGGTTCCATACGTAAACTGGATGGAGAAAGAGGCCGGTGCAGAAGAAAGCTGTCACCTCACTCCTTGATTACGAGGCTAGTACCGTTGCCCGGTGTGTGCCTGCAGGCCGAATGCCAAGCACTTAAGTCGCAGGAACAGGTCTGAGGAGAATTCCTCCTTCAGCGAAATTAGGCCTTCCTGAGGCTGGAAGCATTTTGCTGTGTGCATGCGTGAGAACACTGCAAGGGAGTCCGGAGGCAGGTTCCGAGTGAGACTCAGGCCCTGGCAGAAGGCAGCACACGACTCCCCGCTTGTTTCATGAAGCTAGCACTGCGGCCCCACTTCTGCATGGAAGTCAAATCGCTTGCGTTCTACCTCTTAGAAACAACAGTGTACAGAAACCGTGCTTTGGCTACCGTCGACCTCTCTGTGGGAGGAAGCAGTTTGCACTGTGGGGGAGACCCTGGGGACGGGTTCCATACGTAAACTCCATGGAGAAACAGGCCGATGCAGAAGGAAGCTGTCACCTCCCTCCATCTTTACGAGGCTAGTACCGTTGCCCCGTGTGTGCCTGCAGGCCTAAAGCCAAGCACCTAAGTCGAAGGAACAAGTCTGTAGAGAATTCCTGCGTCAGCGAAAAGAGGCCTTCCTGAGGCTGGAAGCATTTTGTTGTGTGCATGCGTGAGATCACTGCAAGGGAGTCCCAAAACATTGTCCGTGTGAGACCCAGGCTCCAGAAGAAGGAAGAGCAACACTCCCCACTTGTTTCTTGGTATGTGGAGGAAGCACTTTACTCTGCACTGTGGGTGAGAGCCTGGGGTGGGTTCCTTACGTAAACTGAATGGAGAAAGAGGCCGGTGCAGAAGAAAGCTGTCACCTCACTCCTTGTTTACGAGGCTAGTACCGTTGCCCGGTGTGTGCCTGCAGGCCGAAAGCCCAGCACTTAAGTCGCAGGAAGAGGTCTGAGGAGAATTCCTCCTTCAGCGAAATTAGGCCTTCCTGAGGCTGGAAGCATTTTGCTGTGTGCATGCGTGAGAGCACTGCAAGGGAGTCCGGAGGCAGGTTCCGAGTGAGACTCAGGCCCTGGCAGAAGGCAGCACACGACTCCCCGCTTGTTTCATGAAGCTAGCACAGCGGCCCCACTTCTGCATGGAAGTCAAATCGCTTGCGTTCTACCTCTTAGAAACAACAGTGTACAGAAACCGTGCTTTGGCTACCGTCGACCTCTCTGTGGGAGGAAGCAGTTTGCACTGTGGGGGAGACCCTGGGGACGGGTTCCATACGTAAACTCCATGGAGAAACAGGCCGGTGTAGAAGCAAGCTGTCAACTCCCTCCTTCTTTACGACGCTAGTACCTTTGCCCCGTGTGTGCCTGCAGGCCTAAAGCCAAGCACCTAAGTCGAAGGAACAAGTCTGCAGAGAATTCCTGCTTCAGCGAAAAGAGGCCTTCCTGAGGCTGGAAGCAGTTTGCTGTGTGCATGCGTGAGAGAACTACAAGGGAGTCCCAAAACATTGTCCGTGTGAGTCTCAGGCCATGGAAGAAGCCAGGGCACGACTCCCAATTTGTTTCATGGTGTGTGGAAGGAAGCATTTTACCCTGCACTGTGGGTAAGAGCCTAGGCTCAGGTTCCAAAGGTAAACTCGATGGAGAAACAGGTCGGTGCAGAAGGAACCTGTCACCTCACTCCTTGTTTACGAGGCTAGTACCGTTGCCTCTTTTGTGCCTGCAGGCCTAACGCCAAGCACCTAAGTCGAAGGAACAAGACTGTAGGGAATTCCTGCTTCAGCGAAAAGAGGCCTTCCTGAGGCTGGAAGCATTTTGCTGTGTGCATGCGTGAGAGCACTGCAAGGGAGTCCCAAAACATTGTCCGTGTGAGACTCAGGCTCCGCAAGAAGGCAGAGCAGCACTGCCCACTTGTTTCATGGTGTGTGGGAGGAAGCACTTTACTCTGCACTGTGGGTGAGAGCCTCGGGATGGGTTCCATACGTAAACTGGACTGAGAAAGAGTCCGGTGCAGAAGGAAGCTGTCACCTCACTCTTTGTTTACGAGGCTAGTACCGTTGCCCCGTGTGTGCCTGCAGGCCGAAAGCCAAGCACTGAAGTCGAAGGAACAGGTCTGAGGAGAATTCCTCCTTCAGCGAAATTAGGCCTTCCTGAGGCTGGAAGCATTTTGCTGTGTACATGCGTGAGAGCACTGCAAGGGAGTCCGGGGGCAGGTTCCTTATGAGACTCAGGCCCTGTCAGAAGGCAGCACACGACTCCCCATTTGTTTCATGAAGCTAGCACTGCGGCCCCACTTCTGCATGGAAGTCAAATCGCTTGCGTTCTACCTCTTAGAAACAACAGTGTACAGAAACTGTGTTTTGGCTACCGTCGACCTCTCTGTGGGAGGAAGCAGTTTGCACTGTGGGGGAGACCCTGGGGACGGGTTCCATACGTAAACTCCATGGAGAAACAGGCCAGTGCAGAAGGAAGTTGTCAACTCTCTCCTTCTTTACAAGGCTAGTACCTTTGCCCCGTGCGTGCCTGCAGTCCTAAAGCCAAGCACCTAAGTCGAAGGAACAAGTCTGTAGAGAATTCCTGCTTCTGCGAAAAGAGGCCTTCCTGAGGCTGGAAGCAGTTTGCTGTGTGCCTGCGTGAGAGAACTGCAACGGAGTTCCAAAACATTGTCCAAGTGAGACTCAGGCTCCTCAAGAAGGCAGAGCACCACTCCCCACTTGTTTCAAGGTCTGTGGGAGCAAGCAGTTTACTCTGCACTGTGGGTGAGAGCCTGGGGATGGGTTCCATACGTATACTGGACGGAGAATGAGGCCGGTGCACAAGGAAGCTGTCACCTCACTCCTTGTTTACGAGGCTAGTACCGTTGCCCCGTGTGTGCCTGTAGGCCGAGGGCCAAGCACCTAAGTCGAAGAAACAAGGCTGTAGAGAATTCCTGCTTCAGCGAAAAGAGGCCTTCGTGAGGCTAGAAGCATTTTGCTGTGTGCATGCGTGAGAGAACTGCAAGGGAGTCCCAAAACAATGACCGTGTGAGACGCAGGCTCCGCAAGAAGGCAGAGCACCACTCCCCACTTGTTTCAAGGTCTGTGAGAGGAAGCACTTTACTCTGCACTGTGGGTGAGAGCCTCGGGATGGGTTCCATACGTAACCTGGACTGAGAAAGAGGCCGGTGCAGAAGGAAGCTGTCACCTCACTCTTTGTTTACGAGGCTAGTACCGTTGCCCCGTGTGTGCCTGCAGGCCGAAAGCCAAGCACTGAAGTCGAAGGAACAGGTGTGAGGAGAATTCCTCCTTCAGCGAAATTAGGCCTTCCTGAGGCTGGAAGCAGTTTGCTGTGTGCATGCGTGAGAGCACAGCAAGGGAGTCGGGAGGCAGGTTCCGAATGAGACTCAGGCCCTGGCAGAAGGCAGCACACGACTCCCCACTTGTTTCATGAAGCTCGCACTGCGGCCTCACTTTTACATGGAAGCCCTATTGTTAACGTTCGAACTCGAAGAAACAACACGGTAGCGAAACCGTGCTTTAGCTACCATCCACCTCTCTGAGGGAAGAAGCAGTTTCCGGGCTACCGTGGGTGAGAGCCTGGGGAACGCGTTCCTCACGTGAAACCGAGGGAGAAGATGTCGGGGCCAGAAGGCACCTCTCGACTCAGCTCTTGTTACCTGAAGCTAACCCTTACAGCTCCATGTGTGCCTAGGAATGCTAAGGGCTCCACACTGATTTGGCAGAAAGAAGGCAGTAAAGAATCCCAGCTTCAGTTCATCTGCCTCTCCACAAGGTGGCAGCATTTTGAACTCTGCTTCAGGGCAAATGTGGGGAGTGAGTCCCAGTAGAATTCCGAGGGAGAAATAAGCATGGGCAGAGAAGGCACCCGTCGACTCAACTCTTGTTTCAGGAACCTAGGTCGGCTCTCCCGCGTGTGCGTGGAGTCCTAAGGGCCGTCCACCCAACGCAAAGGAACAAAACTCTAGAGAACCCGTGCCTCAGCACAGATCGCCCTTCCTGAGCGTGAACTTCATCTCGTGTGTGTTTCTGTGAAAGCATGCGACATGGAACCTAAACGGAACCCGGTGTGAGAAGCAGGCCTGTAAGGAAGGCTGCTGTCGACTCACCTGTTGTGTTAGGAGATTCGCCGTGCTTTGCCTTGTGTGCCTGGATGCCTAGTTGCCGGGCTACTAACACCAAGCATCAATGCTAGAGAGTTCCTGCGCTTTAGTTAAGATTGCCGTTCCTGAAGCCAGAGGAATGTCACAGTGCTCGTATAGAAGAGATCGGGGAAAGGGTCTCATACGTGAAATGGAGCGAGAAAGAGGCCGGTACGGAAGGCCGCTCTCAACTCACCTCTTGTTGAGGAGGCCGGTACCCTTGCCCCGGGTGTGCCTGCAGGCCGAAAGCCAACCGCCTAAGTCAAAGGAACAAGTCTGTAGGGAATTCCTGCTTCGGCTAAAAGAGCCATGACTGAGAGTGGACGCATCTTGCTGTGTGCATGCGTGAGCGCACTGCAACTGAGTCCCAAACCATTTCCCGTGGGAGACTCAGGCCCCGAGAGAAGGCAGCGCACGACTGCCCACTTGTTTCATGAAGCTAGCACTGCGGCCCAACCTCTGCATGGAAGTCAAATCGCTTGCGTACTACCTCTTAGGAACAACAGTGTACAGAAACCGTGCTTTGGCTACCGTCGACCTCTCTGTGGGAGGAAGCAGTTTGCACTGTGGGGGAGACCCTGGGGACGGGTTCCATACGTAAACTCCATGGAGAAACAGGCCGGTGCAGAAGGAAGCTGTCACCTCCCTCCATCTTTACGAGGCTAGTACCGTTGCCCCGTGTGTGCCTGCAGGCCTAAAGCCAAGCACCTAAGTCGAAGGAACAAGTCTGTAGAGAATTCCTGCTTCAGCGAAAAGAGGCCTTCCTAAGGCTGGAAGCATTTTGTTGTGTGCATGCGTGAGATCACTGCAAGGGAGTCCCAAAACATTGTCCGTGTGAGACCCAGGCTCCAGAAGAAGGCAGAGCACCACTCCCCACTTGTTTCATGATCTGTGGGAGGAAGCACTTTACTCTGCACTGTGGGTGAGAGCCTGGGGTGGTTTCCATACGTAAACTGGATGGAGAAAGAGGCCGGTGCAGAAGAAAGCTGTCACCTCACTCCTTGTTTACGAGGCTAGTACCGTTGCCCCGTGTGTGCCTGTAGGCCGAGGGCCAAGCACCTAAGTCGAAGGAACAAGGCTGTAGAGAATTCCTGCTTCAGCGAAAAGAGGCCTTCGTGAGGCTAGAAGCATTTTGCTGTGTGCATGCGTGAGAGAACTGCAAGGGAGTCCCAAAACAATGACCGTGTGAGACGCAGGCTCCGCAAGAAGGCAGAGCACCACTCCCCACTTGTTTCAAGGTCTGTGAGAGGAAGCACTTTACTCTGCACTGTGGGTGAGAGCCTCGGGATGTGTTCCATACGTAAACTGGACTGAGAAAGAGGCCGGTGCAGAAGGAAGCTGTCACCTCACTCTTTGTTTACGAGGCTAGTACCGTTGCCCCGTGTGTGCCTGCAGGCCGAAAGCCAAGCACTGAAGTCGAAGGAACAGGTGTGAGGAGAATTCCTCCTTCAGCGAAATTAGGCCTTCCTGAGGCTGGAAGCAGTTTGCTGTGTGCATGCGTGAGAGCACAGCAAGGGAGTCGGGAGGCAGGTTCCGAATGAGACTCAGGCCCTGGCAGAAGGCAGCACACGACTCCCCACTTGTTTCATGAAGCTCGCACTGCGGCCTCACTTTTACATGGAAGCCCTATTGTTAACGTTCGAACTCGAAGAAACAACACGGTAGCGAAACCGTGCTTTAGCTACCATCCACCTCTCTGAGGGAAGAAGCAGTTTCCGGGCTACCGTGGGTGAGAGCCTGGGGAACGCGTTCCTCACGTGAAACCGAGGGAGAAGATGTCGGGGCCAGAAGGCACCTCTCGACTCAGCTCTTGTTACCTGAAGCTAACCCTTACAGCTCCATGTGTGCCTAGGAATGCTAAGGGCTCCACACTGATTTGGCAGAAAGAAGGCAGTAAAGAATCCCAGCTTCAGTTCATCTGCCTCTCCACAGGGTGGCAGCATTTTGAACTCTGCTTCAGGGCAAATGTGGGGAGTGAGTCCCAGTAGAATTCCGAGGGAGAAATAAGCATGGGCAGAGAAGGCACCCGTCGACTCAACTCTTGTTTCAGGAACCTAGGTCGGCTCTCCCGCGTGTGCGTGGAGTCCTAAGGGCCGTCCACCCAACGCAAAGGAACAAAACTCTAGAGAACCCGTGCCTCAGCACAGATCGCCCTTCCTGAGCGTGAACTTCATCTCGTGTGTGTTTCTGTGAAAGCATGCGACATGGAACCTAAACGGAACCCGGTGTGAGAAGCAGGCCTGTAAGGAAGGCTGCTGTCGACTCACCTGTTGTGTTAGGAGATTCGCCGTGCTTTGCCTTGTGTGCCTGGATGCCTAGTTGCCGGGCTACTAACACCAAGCATCAATGCTAGAGAGTTCCTGCGCTTTAGTTAACATTGCCGTTCCTGAAGCCAGAGGAATGTCACAGTGCTCGTACAGGAGAGACCGGGGAAAGGGTCCCATACGTGAAATGGAGCGAGAAAGAGGCCGGTACGGAAGGCCGCTCTCAACTCACCTCTTGTTGAGGAGGCCGGTACCCTTGCCCCGGGTGTGCCTGCAGGCCGAAAGCCAACCGCCTAAGTCAAAGGAACAAGTCTGTAGGGAATTCCTGCTTCGGCTAAAAGAGCCATGACTGAGAGTGGACGCATCTTGCTGTGTGCATGCGTGAGCGCACTGCAACTGAGTCCCAAACCATTTCCCGTGGGAGACTCAGGCCCCGGGAGAAGGCAGCGCACGACTGCCCACTTGTTTCATGAAGCTAGCACTGCGGCCCAACCTCTGCATGGAAGTCAAATCGCTTGCGTACTACCTCTTAGAAACAACAGTGTACAGAAACCGTGCTTTGGCTACCGTCGACCTCTCTGTGGGAGGAAGCAGTTTGCACTGTGGGGGAGACCCTGGGGACGGGTTCCATACGTAAACTCCATGGAGAAACAGGCCGGTGCAGAAGGAAGCTGTCACCTCCCTCCATCCTTACGAGGCTAGTACCGTTGCCCCGTGTGTGCCTGCAGGCCTAAAGCCAAGCACCTAAGTCGAAGGAACAAGTCTGTAGAGAATTCCTGCGTCAGCGAAAAGAGGCCTTCCTGAGGCTGGAAGCATTTTGTTGTGTGCATGCGTGAGATCACTGCAAGGGAGTCCCAAAACATTGTCCGTGTGAGACTCAGGCTCCACAAGAAGGCAGAGCACCACTCCCCACTTGTTTCATGGTCTGTGGGAGGAAGCACTTTACTCTGCACTGTGGGTGAGAGCCTGGGGTGGGTTCCATACGTAAACTGGATGGAGAAAGAGGCCGGTGCAGAAGAAAGCTGTCACCTCCCTCCTTCTATACGAGGCTAGTACCGTTGCCCCTTGTGTGCCTGCAGGCCTAAATCCAAGCACCTAAGACGAAGGAACAAGTCTGTAGAGACTTCCTGCTTCAGCGGAAAGAGGCCTTCTTGAGGCTGGAAGCATTTTGCTGTGTGCATGCATGAGAGAATTGCAAGGGAGTCCCAAAACATTGTCCGTGTGAGACTCAGGCACCGGAAGAAGCCAGAGCACGATTCCCAATTTGTTTCATGGTCTGTGGGAGGAAGCATTTTACCCTGCACTGTGGGTAAGAGCCTGGGCACGGGTTCCATAGGTAAACTCGATGGAGAAACAGGCCGGTGCAGAAGGAAGCTATCACCTCACTCCTTGTTGACGAGGCTAGTACCGGTGCGCCTTTTGTGCCTGCAGGCCTCACGCCAAGCACATAAGTCGAAGGAACAAGACTGTAGGGAATTCCTGCTTCAGCGAAAAGAGGCCTTCCTGAGGCTGGAAGCATTTTGCTGTGTGCATGCGTGAGAGCACTGCAAGGGAGTCCCAAAACATTGTCCGTGTGAGACTCAGGCTCCGCAAGAAGGCAGAGCACCACTCCCCACTTGTTTCATGGTGTATGGGAGGAAGCACTTTACTCTGCACTGTGGGTGAGAGCCTGGGGATGGGTTCCATACGTAAACTGGACGGAGAAAGAGGCCGGTGCAGAAGGAAGCTGTCACCTCACTCCTTGTTTACGAGGCTAGTACCGTTGCCCCGTGTGTGCCTGCAGGCCGAAAGCCAAGCACTGAAGTCGAAGGAACAGGTCTGAGGAGAATTCCTGCTTCAGCGAAATTAGGCCTTCCTGAGGCTGGAAGCATTTTGCTGTGTACATGCGTGAGAGCACTGCAAGGGAGTCCGGGGGCAGGTTCCTTATGAGACTCAGGCCCTGTCAGAAGGCAGCACACGACTCCCCATTTGTTTCATGAAGCTAGCACTGCGGCCCCACTTCTGCATGGAAGTCAAATCGCTTGCGTTCTACCTCTTAGAAACAACAGTGTACAGAAACTGTGTTTTGGCTACCGTCGACCTCTCTGTGGGAGGAAGCAGTTTGCACTGTGGGGGAGACCCTGGGGACGGGTTCCATACGTAAACTCCATGGAGAAACAGGCCAGTGCAGAAGGAAGTTGTCAACTCTCTCCTTCTTTACAAGGCTAGTACCTTTGGCCCGTGCGTGCCTGCCGTCCTAAAGCCAAGCACCTAAGTCGAAGGAACAAGTCTGTAGAGAATTCCTGCTTCTGCGAAAAGAGGCCTTCCTGAGGCTGGAAGCAGTTTGCTGTGTGCCTGCGTGAGAGAACTGCAACGGAGTTCCAAAACATTGTCCAAGTGAGACTCAGGCTCCTCAAGAAGGCAGAGCACCACTCCCCACTTGTTTCAAGGTCTGTGGGAGCAAGCAGTTTACTCTGCACTGTGGGTGAGAGCCTGGGGATGGGTTCCATACGTATACTGGACGGAGAATGAGGCCGGTGCACAAGGAAGCTGTCACCTCACTCCTTGTTTACGAGGCTAGTACCGTTGCCCCGTGTGTGCCTGTAGGCCGAGGGCCAAGCACCTAAGTCGAAGAAACAAGGCTGTAGAGAATTCCTGCTTCAGCGAAAAGAGGCCTTCGTGAGGCTAGAAGCATTTTGCTGTGTGCATGCGTGAGAGAACTGCAAGGGAGTCCCAAAACAATGACCGTGTGAGACGCAGGCTCCGCAAGAAGGCAGAGCACCACTCCCCACTTGTTTCAAGGTCTGTGAGAGGAAGCACTTTACTCTGCACTGTGGGTGAGAGCCTCGGGATGGGTTCCATACGTAACCTGGACTGAGAAAGAGGCCGGTGCAGAAGGAAGCTGTCACCACACTCTTTGTTTACGAGGCTAGTACCGTTGCCCCGTGTGTGCCTGCAGGCCGAAAGCCAAGCACTGAAGTCGAAGGAACAGGTGTGAGGAGAATTCCTCCTTCAGCGAAATTAGGCCTTCCTGAGGCTGGAAGCAGTTTGCTGTGTGCATGCGTGAGAGCACAGCAAGGGATTCGGGAGGCAGGTTCCGAATGAGACTCAGGCCCTGGCAGAAGGCAGCACACGACTCCCCACTTGTTTCATGAAGCTCGCACTGCGGCCTCACTTTTACATGGAAGCCCTATTGTTAACGTTCGAACTCGAAGAAACAACACGGTAGCGAAACCGTGCTTTAGCTACCATCCACCTCTCTGAGGGAAGAAGCAGTTTCCGGGCTACCGTGGGTGAGAGCCTGGGGAACGCGTTCCTCACGTGAAACCGAGGGAGAAGATGTCGGGGCCAGAAGGCACCTCTCGACTCAGCTCTTGTTACCTGAAGCTAACCCTTACAGCTCCATGTGTGCCTAGGAATGCTAAGGGCTCCACACTGATTTGGCAGAAAGAAGGCAGTAAAGAATCCCAGCTTCAGTTCATCTGCCTCTCCACAGGGTGGCAGCATTTTGAACTCTGCTTCAGGGCAAATGTGGGGAGTGAGTCCCAGTAGAATTCCGAGGGAGAAATAAGCATGGGCAGAGAAGGCACCCGTCGACTCAACTCTTGTTTCAGGAACCTAGGTCGGCTCTCCCGCGTGTGCGTGGAGTCCTAAGGGCCGTCCACCCAACGCAAAGGAACAAAACTCTAGAGAACCCGTGCCTCAGCACAGATCGCCCTTCCTGAGCGTGAACTTCATCTCGTGTGTGTTTCTGTGAAAGCATGCGACATGGAACCTAAACGGAACCCGGTGTGAGAAGCAGGCCTGTAAGGAAGGCTGCTGTCGACTCACCTGTTGTGTTAGGAGATTCGCCGTGCTTTGCCTTGTGTGCCTGGATGCCTAGTTGCCGGGCTACTAACACCAAGCATCAATGCTAGAGAGTTCCTGCGCTTTAGTTAACATTGCCGTTCCTGAAGCCAGAGGAATGTCACAGTGCTCGTATAGGAGAGACCGGGGAAAGGGTCCCATACGTGAAATGGAGCGAGAAAGAGGCCGGTACGGAAGGCCGCTCTCAACTCACCTCTTGTTGAGGAGGCCGGTACCCTTGCCCCGGGTGTGCCTGCAGGCCGAAAGCCAACCGCCTAAGTCAAAGGAACAAGTCTGTAGGGAATTCCTGCTTCGGCTAAAAGAGCCATGACTGAGAGTGGACGCATCTTGCTGTGTGCATGCGTGAGCGCACTGCAACTGAGTCCCAAACCATTTCCCGTGGGAGACTCAGGCCCGGGAGAAGGCAGCGCACGACTGCCCACTTGTTTCATGAAGCTAGCACTGCGGCCCAACCTCTGCATGGAAGTCAAATCGCTTGCGTACTACCTCTTAGAAACAACAGTGTACAGAAACCGTGCTTTGGCTACCGTCGACCTCTCTGTGGGAGGAAGCAGTTTGCACTGTGGGGGAGACCCTGGGGACGGGTTCCATACGTAAACTCCATGGAGAAACAGGCCGGTGCAGAAGGAAGCTGTCACCTCACTCCTTGTTTACGAGGCTAGTGCCGTTGCCCCTTTTGTGCCTGCAGGCCTAACGCCAAGCACCTAAGTCGAAGGAACAAGACTGTAGGGAATTCCTGCTTCAGCGAAAAGAGGCCTTCCTGAGGCTGGAAGCATTTTGCTGTGTGCATGCGTGAGAGCACTGCAAGCGAGTCCGGAGGCATGTTCCGAGTGAGACTCAGGCCCTGGCAGAAGGCAACGCACGACTCCCCACTTGCTTCATGAAGCTCGCACTGCGGCCTCACTTTTACATGGAAGCCTAATTGTTAACGTTCGAACTCGGAGAAACAACACGGTAGCGAAACCGAGCTTTAGCTACCATCCACCTCTCTGAGGGAAGAAGCAGTTTCCAGCCTACCGTGGGTGAGAGCCTGGGGAACGCGTTCCTCACGTGAAACCGAGGGAGAAGATGTCCGGGCCAGAAGGCACCTCTCGAATCAGCCCTTGAAACCAGAAGCTAACCCTTACTGTTCCATGTGTGCCTAGGAATGCTAAGGGCTCCAAACTGATTTGGCAGAAAGAAGGCAGTAAAGAATCCCAGCTTCAGTTCATCTGCCTCTCCACAGGGTGGCAGCATTTTGAACTCTGCTTCAGGGCAAATGTGGGGAGTGAGTCCCAGTAGAATTCCGAGGGAGAAATAAGCATGGGCAGAGAAGGCACCCGTCGACTCAACTCTTGTTTCAGGAACCTAGGTCGGCTCTCCCGCGTGTGCGTGGAGTCCTAAGGGCCGTCCACCCAACTCAAAGGAAGAAAACTCTAGAGAACCCGTGCCTCAGCACAGATCGCCCTTCCTGAGCGTGAACTTCATCTCGTGTGTGTTTCTGTGAAAGCATGCGACATGGAACCTAAACGGAATCCGGAGTGAGAAGCAGGCCTGTAAGGAAGGCTGCTGTCGACTCACCTGTTGTGTTAGGAGATTCGCCGTGCTTTGCCTTGTGTGCCTGGATGCCTAGTTGCCGGCCTACTAACACCAAACATCAATGCTAGAGAGTTCCTGCGCTTTAGTTAACATTGCCGTTCCTGAAGCCAGAGGAATGTCACAGTGCTCGTACAGGAGAGACCGGGGAAAGGGTCCCATACGTGAAATGGAGCGAGAAAGAGGCCGGTACGGAAGGCCGCTCTCAACTCACCTCTTGTTGAGGAGGCCGGTACCCTTGCCCCGGGTGTGCCTGCAGGCCGAAAGCCAACCGCCTAAGTCAAAGGAACAAGTCTGTAGGGAATTCCTGCTTCGGCTAAAAGAGCCATGACTGAGAGTGGACGCATCTTGCTGTGTGCATCCGTGAGCGCACTGCAACTGAGTCCCAAACCATTTCCCGTGGGAGACTCATGAACCGGGAGAAGGCAGCGCACGACTGCCCACTTGTTTCATGAAGCTAGCACTGCGGTCCAACCTCTGCATGGAAGTCAAATCGCTTGCGTACTACCTCTTAGAATCAACAGTGTACAGAAACCGTGCTTTGGCTACCGTCGACCTCTCTGTGGGAGGAAGCAGTTTGCACTGTGGGGGAGACCCTGGGGACGGGTTCCATACGTAAACTCCATGGAGAAACAGGCCGGTGCAGAAGGAAGCTGTCACCTCCCTCCATCTTTACGAGGCTAGTACCGTTGCCCCGTGTGTGCCTGCAGGCCTAAAGCCAAGCACCTAAGTCGAAGGAACAAGTCTGTTTTGAATTCCTGCGTCAGCGAAAAGAGGCCTTCCTGAGGCTGGAAGCGTTTTGTTGTGTGCATGCGTGAGATCACTGCAAGGGAGTCCCAAAACATTGTCCGTGTGAGACTCAGGCTCCACAAGAAGGCAGAGCACCACTCCCCACTTGTTTCATGGTCTGTGGGAGGAAGCACTTTACTCTGCACTGTGGGTGAGAGCCTGGGGTGGGTTCCATACGTAAACTGGATGGAGAAAGAGGCCGGTGCAGAAGAAAGCTGTCACCTCACTCCTTGTTTACGAGGCTAGTACCGTTGCCCGGTGTGTGCCTGCAGGCCGAATGCCAAGCACTTAAGTCGCAGGAACAGGTCTGAGGAGAATTCCTCCTTCAGCGAAATTAGGCCTTCCTGAGGCTGGAAGCATTTTCCTGTGTGCATGCGTGAGAACACTGCAAGGGAGTCCGGAGGCAGGTTCCGAGTGAGACTCAGGCCCTGGCAGAAGGCAGCACACGACTCCCCGCTTGTTTCATGAAGCTAGCACTGCGGCCCCACTTCTGCATGGAAGTCAAATCGCTTGCGTTCTACCTCTTAGAAACAACAGTGTACAGAAACCGTGCTTTGGCTACCGTCGACCTCTCTGTGGGAGGAAGCAGTTTGCACTGTGGGGGAGACCCTGGGGACGGGTTCCATACGTAAAGTCCATGGAGAAACAGGCCGGTGCAGAAGGAAGCTGTCAACTCCCTCCTTCTTTACGAGGCTAGTACCTTTGCCCCGTGTGTGCCTGCAGGCCTAAAGCCAAGCACCTAAGTCGAAGGAACAAGTCTTTTTTGAATTCCTGCGTCAGCGAAAAGAGGCCTTCCTGAGGCTGGAAGCGTTTTGTTGTGTGCATGCGTGAGATCACTGCAAGGGAGTCCCAAAACATTGTCCGTGTGAGACTCAGGCTCCACAAGAAGGCAGAGCACCACTCCCCACTTGTTTCATGGTCTGTGGGAGGAAGCACTTTACTCTGCACTGTGGGTGAGAGCCTGGGGTGGGTTCCATACGTAAACTGGATGGAGAAAGAGGCCGGTGCAGAAGAAAGCTGTCACCTCACTCCTTGATTACGAGGCTAGTACCGTTGCCCGGTGTGTGCCTGCAGGCCGAATGCCAAGCACTTAAGTCGCAGGAACAGGTCTGAGGAGAATTCCTCCTTCAGCGAAATTAGGCCTTCCTGAGGCTGGAAGCATTTTGCTGTGTGCATGCGTGAGAACACTGCAAGGGAGTCCGGAGGCAGGTTCCGAGTGAGACTCAGGCCCTGGCAGAAGGCAGCACACGACTCCCCGCTTGTTTCATGAAGCTAGCACTGCGGCCCCACTTCTGCATGGAAGTCAAATCGCTTGCGTTCTACCTCTTAGAAACAACAGTGTACAGAAACCGTGCTTTGGCTACCGTCGACCTCTCTGTGGGAGGAAGCAGTTTGCACTGTGGGGGAGACCCTGGGGACGGGTTCCATACGTAAACTCCATGGAGAAACAGGCCGATGCAGAAGGAAGCTGTCACCTCCCTCCATCTTTACGAGGCTAGTACCGTTGCCCCGTGTGTGCCTGCAGGCCTAAAGCCAAGCACCTAAGTCGAAGGAACAAGTCTGTAGAGAATTCCTGCGTCAGCGAAAAGAGGCCTTCCTGAGGCTGGAAGCATTTTGTTGTGTGCATGCGTGAGATCACTGCAAGGGAGTCCCAAAACATTGTCCGTGTGAGACCCAGGCTCCAGAAGAAGGAAGAGCAACACTCCCCACTTGTTTCTTGGTATGTGGAGGAAGCACTTTACTCTGCACTGTGGGTGAGAGCCTGGGGTGGGTTCCTTACGTAAACTGAATGGAGAAAGAGGCCGGTGCAGAAGAAAGCTGTCACCTCACTCCTTGTTTACGAGGCTAGTACCGTTGCCCGGTGTGTGCCTGCAGGCCGAAAGCCCAGCACTTAAGTCGCAGGAACAGGTCTGAGGAGAATTCCTCCTTCAGCGAAATTAGGCCTTCCTGAGGCTGGAAGCATTTTGCTGTGTGCATGCGTGAGAGCACTGCAAGGGAGTCCGGAGGCAGGTTCCGAGTGAGACTCAGGCCCTGGCAGAAGGCAGCACACGACTCCCCGCTTGTTTCATGAAGCTAGCACAGCGGCCCCACTTCTGCATGGAAGTCAAATCGCTTGCGTTCTACCTCTTAGAAACAACAGTGTACAGAAACCGTGCTTTGGCTACCGTCGACCTCTCTGTGGGAGGAAGCAGTTTGCACTGTGGGGGAGACCCTGGGGACGGGTTCCATACGTAAACTCCATGGAGAAACAGGCCGGTGTAGAAGCAAGCTGTCAACTCCCTCCTTCTTTACGACGCTAGTACCTTTGCCCCGTGTGTGCCTGCAGGCCTAAAGCCAAGCACCTAAGTCGAAGGAACAAGTCTGCAGAGAATTCCTGCTTCAGCGAAAAGAGGCCTTCCTGAGGCTGGAAGCAGTTTGCTGTGTGCATGCGTGAGAGAACTACAAGGGAGTCCCAAAACATTGTCCGTGTGAGTCTCAGGCCATGGAAGAAGCCAGGGCACGACTCCCAATTTGTTTCATGGTGTGTGGAAGGAAGCATTTTACCCTGCACTGTGGGTAAGAGCCTAGGCTCAGGTTCCAAAGGTAAACTCGATGGAGAAACAGGTCGGTGCAGAAGGAACCTGTCACCTCACTCCTTGTTTACGAGGCTAGTACCGTTGCCTCTTTTGTGCCTGCAGGCCTAACGCCAAGCACCTAAGTCGAAGGAACAAGACTGTAGGGAATTCCTGCTTCAGCGAAAAGAGGCCTTCCTGAGGCTGGAAGCATTTTGCTGTGTGCATGCGTGAGAGCACTGCAAGGGAGTCCCAAAACATTGTCCGTGTGAGACTCAGGCTCCGCAAGAAGGCAGAGCAGCACTGCCCACTTGTTTCATGGTGTGTGGGAGGAAGCACTTTACTCTGCACTGTGGGTGAGAGCCTCGGGATGGGTTCCATACGTAAACTGGACTGAGAAAGAGTCCGGTGCAGAAGGAAGCTGTCACCTCACTCTTTGTTTACGAGGCTAGTACCGTTGCCCCGTGTGTGCCTGCAGGCCGAAAGCCAAGCACTGAAGTCGAAGGAACAGGTCTGAGGAGAATTCCTCCTTCAGCGAAATTAGGCCTTCCTGAGGCTGGAAGCATTTTGCTGTGTACATGCGTGAGAGCACTGCAAGGGAGTCCGGGGGCAGGTTCCTTATGAGACTCAGGCCCTGTCAGAAGGCAGCACACGACTCCCCATTTGTTTCATGAAGCTAGCACTGCGGCCCCACTTCTGCATGGAAGTCAAATCGCTTGCGTTCTACCTCTTAGAAACAACAGTGTACAGAAACTGTGTTTTGGCTACCGTCGACCTCTCTGTGGGAGGAAGCAGTTTGCACTGTGGGGGAGACCCTGGGGACGGGTTCCATACGTAAACTCCATGGAGAAACAGGCCAGTGCAGAAGGAAGTTGTCAACTCTCTCCTTCTTTACAAGGCTAGTACCTTTGCCCCGTGCGTGCCTGCAGTCCTAAAGCCAAGCACCTAAGTCGAAGGAACAAGTCTGTAGAGAATTCCTGCTTCTGCGAAAAGAGGCCTTCCTGAGGCTGGAAGCAGTTTGCTGTGTGCCTGCGTGAGAGAACTGCAACGGAGTTCCAAAACATTGTCCAAGTGAGACTCAGGCTCCTCAAGAAGGCAGAGCACCACTCCCCACTTGTTTCAAGGTCTGTGGGAGCAAGCAGTTTACTCTGCACTGTGGGTGAGAGCCTGGGGATGGGTTCCATACGTATACTGGACGGAGAATGAGGCCGGTGCACAAGGAAGCTGTCACCTCACTCCTTGTTTACGAGGCTAGTACCGTTGCCCCGTGTGTGCCTGTAGGCCGAGGGCCAAGCACCTAAGTCGAAGAAACAAGGCTGTAGAGAATTCCTGCTTCAGCGAAAAGAGGCCTTCGTGAGGCTAGAAGCATTTTGCTGTGTGCATGCGTGAGAGAACTGCAAGGGAGTCCCAAAACAATGACCGTGTGAGACGCAGGCTCCGCAAGAAGGCAGAGCACCACTCCCCACTTGTTTCAAGGTCTGTGAGAGGAAGCACTTTACTCTGCACTGTGGGTGAGAGCCTCGGGATGGGTTCCATACGTAACCTGGACTGAGAAAGAGGCCGGTGCAGAAGGAAGCTGTCACCTCACTCTTTGTTTACGAGGCTAGTACCGTTGCCCCGTGTGTGCCTGCAGGCCGAAAGCCAAGCACTGAAGTCGAAGGAACAGGTGTGAGGAGAATTCCTCCTTCAGCGAAATTAGGCCTTCCTGAGGCTGGAAGCAGTTTGCTGTGTGCATGCGTGAGAGCACAGCAAGGGAGTCGGGAGGCAGGTTCCGAATGAGACTCAGGCCCTGGCAGAAGGCAGCACACGACTCCCCACTTGTTTCATGAAGCTCGCACTGCGGCCTCACTTTTACATGGAAGCCCTATTGTTAACGTTCGAACTCGAAGAAACAACACGGTAGCGAAACCGTGCTTTAGCTACCATCCACCTCTCTGAGGGAAGAAGCAGTTTCCGGGCTACCGTGGGTGAGAGCCTGGGGAACGCGTTCCTCACGTGAAACCGAGGGAGAAGATGTCGGGGCCAGAAGGCACCTCTCGACTCAGCTCTTGTTACCTGAAGCTAACCCTTACAGCTCCATGTGTGCCTAGGAATGCTAAGGGCTCCACACTGATTTGGCAGAAAGAAGGCAGTAAAGAATCCCAGCTTCAGTTCATCTGCCTCTCCACAAGGTGGCAGCATTTTGAACTCTGCTTCAGGGCAAATGTGGGGAGTGAGTCCCAGTAGAATTCCGAGGGAGAAATAAGCATGGGCAGAGAAGGCACCCGTCGACTCAACTCTTGTTTCAGGAACCTAGGTCGGCTCTCCCGCGTGTGCGTGGAGTCCTAAGGGCCGTCCACCCAACGCAAAGGAACAAAACTCTAGAGAACCCGTGCCTCAGCACAGATCGCCCTTCCTGAGCGTGAACTTCATCTCGTGTGTGTTTCTGTGAAAGCATGCGACATGGAACCTAAACGGAACCCGGTGTGAGAAGCAGGCCTGTAAGGAAGGCTGCTGTCGACTCACCTGTTGTGTTAGGAGATTCGCCGTGCTTTGCCTTGTGTGCCTGGATGCCTAGTTGCCGGGCTACTAACACCAAGCATCAATGCTAGAGAGTTCCTGCGCTTTAGTTAACATTGCCGTTCCTGAAGCCAGAGGAATGTCACAGTGCTCGTATAGGAGAGATCGGGGAAAGGGTCTCATACGTGAAATGGAGCGAGAAAGAGGCCGGTACGGAAGGCCGCTCTCAACTCACCTCTTGTTGAGGAGGCCGGTACCCTTGCCCCGGGTGTGCCTGCAGGCCGAAAGCCAACCGCCTAAGTCAAAGGAACAAGTCTGTAGGGAATTCCTGCTTCGGCTAAAAGAGCCATGACTGAGAGTGGACGCATCTTGCTGTGTGCATGCGTGAGCGCACTGCAACTGAGTCCCAAACCATTTCCCGTGGGAGACTCAGGCCCCGAGAGAAGGCAGCGCACGACTGCCCACTTGTTTCATGAAGCTAGCACTGCGGCCCAACCTCTGCATGGAAGTCAAATCGCTTGCGTACTACCTCTTAGGAACAACAGTGTACAGAAACCGTGCTTTGGCTACCGTCGACCTCTCTGTGGGAGGAAGCAGTTTGCACTGTGGGGGAGACCCTGGGGACGGGTTCCATACGTAAACTCCATGGAGAAACAGGCCGGTGCAGAAGGAAGCTGTCACCTCCCTCCATCTTTACGAGGCTAGTACCGTTGCCCCGTGTGTGCCTGCAGGCCTAAAGCCAAGCACCTAAGTCGAAGGAACAAGTCTGTAGAGAATTCCTGCTTCAGCGAAAAGAGGCCTTCCTAAGGCTGGAAGCATTTTGTTGTGTGCATGCGTGAGATCACTGCAAGGGAGTCCCAAAACATTGTCCGTGTGAGACCCAGGCTCCAGAAGAAGGCAGAGCACCACTCCCCACTTGTTTCATGATCTGTGGGAGGAAGCACTTTACTCTGCACTGTGGGTGAGAGCCTGGGGTGGGTTCCATACGTAAACTGGATGGAGAAAGAGGCCGGTGCAGAAGAAAGCTGTCACCTCACTCCTTGTTTACGAGGCTAGTACCGTTGCCCCGTGTGTGCCTGTAGGCCGAGGGCCAAGCACCTAAGTCGAAGGAACAAGGCTGTAGAGAATTCCTGCTTCAGCGAAAAGAGGCCTTCGTGAGGCTAGAAGCATTTTGCTGTGTGCATGCGTGAGAGAACTGCAAGGGAGTCCCAAAACAATGACCGTGTGAGACTCAGGCTCCGCAAGAAGGCAGAGCACCACTCCCCACTTGTTTCAAGGTCTGTGAGAGGAAGCACTTTACTCTGCACTGTGGGTGAGAGCCTCGGGATGGGTTCCATACGTAAACTGGACTGAGAAAGAGGCCGGTGCAGAAGGAAGCTGTCACCTCACTCTTTGTTTACGAGGCTAGTACCGTTGCCCCGTGTGTGCCTGCAGGCCGAAAGCCAAGCACTGAAGTCGAAGGAACAGGTGTGAGGAGAATTCCTCCTTCAGCGAAATTAGGCCTTCCTGAGGCTGGAAGCAGTTTGCTGTGTGCATGCGTGAGAGCACAGCAAGGGAGTCGGGAGGCAGGTTCCGAATGAGACTCAGGCCCTGGCAGAAGGCAGCACACGACTCCCCACTTGTTTCATGAAGCTCGCACTGCGGCCTCACTTTTACATGGAAGCCCTATTGTTAACGTTCGAACTCGAAGAAACAACACGGTAGCGAAACCGTGCTTTAGCTACCATCCACCTCTCTGAGGGAAGAAGCAGTTTCCGGGCTACCGTGGGTGAGAGCCTGGGGAACGCGTTCCTCACGTGAAACCGAGGGAGAAGATGTCGGGGCCAGAAGGCACCTCTCGACTCAGCTCTTGTTACCTGAAGCTAACCCTTACAGCTCCATGTGTGCCTAGGAATGCTAAGGGCTCCACACTGATTTGGCAGAAAGAAGGCAGTAAAGAATCCCAGCTTCAGTTCATCTGCCTCTCCACAGGGTGGCAGCATTTTGAACTCTGCTTCAGGGCAAATGTGGGGAGTGAGTCCCAGTAGAATTCCGAGGGAGAAATAAGCATGGGCAGAGAAGGCACCCGTCGACTCAACTCTTGTTTCAGGAACCTAGGTCGGCTCTCCCGCGTGTGCGTGGAGTCCTAAGGGCCGTCCACCCAACGCAAAGGAACAAAACTCTAGAGAACCCGTGCCTCAGCACAGATCGCCCTTCCTGAGCGTGAACTTCATCTCGTGTGTGTTTCTGTGAAAGCATGCGACATGGAACCTAAACGGAACCCGGTGTGAGAAGCAGGCCTGTAAGGAAGGCTGCTGTCGACTCACCTGTTGTGTTAGGAGATTCGCCGTGCTTTGCCTTGTGTGCCTGGATGCCTAGTTGCCGGGCTACTAACACCAAGCATCAATGCTAGAGAGTTCCTGCGCTTTAGTTAACATTGCCGTTCCTGAAGCCAGAGGAATGTCACAGTGCTCGTATAGGAGAGACCGGGGAAAGGGTCCCATACGTGAAATGGAGCGAGAAAGAGGCCGGTACGGAAGGCCGCTCTCAACTCACCTCTTGTTGAGGAGGCCGGTACCCTTGCCCCGGGTGTGCCTGCAGGCCGAAAGCCAACCGCCTAAGTCAAAGGAACAAGTCTGTAGGGAATTCCTGCTTCGGCTAAAAGAGCCATGACTGAGAGTGGACGCATCTTGCTGTGTGCATGCGTGAGCGCACTGCAACTGAGTCCCAAACCATTTCCCGTGGGAGACTCAGGCCCGGGAGAAGGCAGCGCACGACTGCCCACTTGTTTCATGAAGCTAGCACTGCGGCCCAACCTCTGCATGGAAGTCAAATCGCTTGCGTACTACCTCTTAGAAACAACAGTGTACAGAAACCGTGCTTTGGCTACCGTCGACCTCTCTGTGGGAGGAAGCAGTTTGCACTGTGGGGGAGACCCTGGGGACGGGTTCCATACGTAAACTCCATGGAGAAACAGGCCGGTGCAGAAGGAAGCTGTCACCTCACTCCTTGTTTACGAGGCTAGTGCCGTTGCCCCTTTTGTGCCTGCAGGCCTAACGCCAAGCACCTAAGTCGAAGGAACAAGACTGTAGGGAATTCCTGCTTCAGCGAAAAGAGGCCTTCCTGAGGCTGGAAGCATTTTGCTGTGTGCATGCGTGAGAGCACTGCAAGCGAGTCCGGAGGCATGTTCCGAGTGAGACTCAGGCCCTGGCAGAAGGCAACGCACGACTCCCCACTTGCTTCATGAAGCTCGCACTGCGGCCTCACTTTTACATGGAAGCCTAATTGTTAACGTTCGAACTCGGAGAAACAACACGGTAGCGAAACCGAGCTTTAGCTACCATCCACCTCTCTGAGGGAAGAAGCAGTTTCCAGCCTACCGTGGGTGAGAGCCTGGGGAACGCGTTCCTCACGTGAAACCGAGGGAGAAGATGTCCGGGCCAGAAGGCACCTCTCGAATCAGCCCTTGAAACCAGAAGCTAACCCTTACTGTTCCATGTGTGCCTAGGAATGCTAAGGGCTCCAAACTGATTTGGCAGAAAGAAGGCAGTAAAGAATCCCAGCTTCAGTTCATCTGCCTCTCCACAGGGTGGCAGCATTTTGAACTCTGCTTCAGGGCAAATGTGGGGAGTGAGTCCCAGTAGAATTCCGAGGGAGAAATAAGCATGGGCAGAGAAGGCACCCGTCGACTCAACTCTTGTTTCAGGAACCTAGGTCGGCTCTCCCGCGTGTGCGTGGAGTCCTAAGGGCCGTCCACCCAACTCAAAGGAAGAAAACTCTAGAGAACCCGTGCCTCAGCACAGATCGCCCTTCCTGAGCGTGAACTTCATCTCGTGTGTGTTTCTGTGAAAGCATGCGACATGGAACCTAAACGGAATCCGGAGTGAGAAGCAGGCCTGTAAGGAAGGCTGCTGTCGACTCACCTGTTGTGTTAGGAGATTCGCCGTGCTTTGCCTTGTGTGCCTGGATGCCTAGTTGCCGGCCTACTAACACCAAACATCAATGCTAGAGAGTTCCTGCGCTTTAGTTAACATTGCCGTTCCTGAAGCCAGAGGAATGTCACAGTGCTCGTACAGGAGAGACCGGGGAAAGGGTCCCATACGTGAAATGGAGCGAGAAAGAGGCCGGTACGGAAGGCCGCTCTCAACTCACCTCTTGTTGAGGAGGCCGGTACCCTTGCCCCGGGTGTGCCTGCAGGCCGAAAGCCAACCGCCTAAGTCAAAGGAACAAGTCTGTAGGGAATTCCTGCTTCGGCTAAAAGAGCCATGACTGAGAGTGGACGCATCTTGCTGTGTGCATCCGTGAGCGCACTGCAACTGAGTCCCAAACCATTTCCCGTGGGAGACTCATGAACCGGGAGAAGGCAGCGCACGACTGCCCACTTGTTTCATGAAGCTAGCACTGCGGTCCAACCTCTGCATGGAAGTCAAATCGCTTGCGTACTACCTCTTAGAATCAACAGTGTACAGAAACCGTGCTTTGGCTACCGTCGACCTCTCTGTGGGAGGAAGCAGTTTGCACTGTGGGGGAGACCCTGGGGACGGGTTCCATACGTAAACTCCATGGAGAAACAGGCCGGTGCAGAAGGAAGCTGTCACCTCCCTCCATCTTTACGAGGCTAGTAACGTTGCCCCGTGTGTGCCTGCAGGCCTAAAGCCAAGCACCTAAGTCGAAGGAACAAGTCTGTTTTGAATTCCTGCGTCAGCGAAAAGAGGCCTTCCTGAGGCTGGAAGCGTTTTGTTGTGTGCATGCGTGAGATCACTGCAAGGGAGTCCCAAAACATTGTCCGTGTGAGACTCAGGCTCCACAAGAAGGCAGAGCACCACTCCCCACTTGTTTCATGGTCTGTGGGAGGAAGCACTTTACTCTGCACTGTGGGTGAGAGCCTGGGGTGGGTTCCATACGTAAACTGGATGGAGAAAGAGGCCGGTGCAGAAGAAAGCTGTCACCTCACTCCTTGTTTACGAGGCTAGTACCGTTGCCCGGTGTGTGCCTGCAGGCCGAATGCCAAGCACTTAAGTCGCAGGAACAGGTCTGAGGAGAATTCCTCCTTCAGCGAAATTAGGCCTTCCTGAGGCTGGAAGCATTTTCCTGTGTGCATGCGTGAGAACACTGCAAGGGAGTCCGGAGGCAGGTTCCGAGTGAGACTCAGGCCCTGGCAGAAGGCAGCACACGACTCCCCGCTTGTTTCATGAAGCTAGCACTGCGGCCCCACTTCTGCATGGAAGTCAAATCGCTTGCGTTCTACCTCTTAGAAACAACAGTGTACAGAAACCGTGCTTTGGCTACCGTCGACCTCTCTGTGGGAGGAAGCAGTTTGCACTGTGGGGGAGACCCTGGGGACGGGTTCCATACGTAAAGTCCATGGAGAAACAGGCCGGTGCAGAAGGAAGCTGTCAACTCCCTCCTTCTTTACGAGGCTAGTACCTTTGCCCCGTGTGTGCCTGCAGGCCTAAAGCCAAGCACCTAAGTCGAAGGAACAAGTCTTTTTTGAATTCCTGCGTCAGCGAAAAGAGGCCTTCCTGAGGCTGGAAGCGTTTTGTTGTGTGCATGCGTGAGATCACTGCAAGGGAGTCCCAAAACATTGTCCGTGTGAGACTCAGGCTCCACAAGAAGGCAGAGCACCACTCCCCACTTGTTTCATGGTCTGTGGGAGGAAGCACTTTACTCTGCACTGTGGGTGAGAGCCTGGGGTGGGTTCCATACGTAAACTGGATGGAGAAAGAGGCCGGTGCAGAAGAAAGCTGTCACCTCACTCCTTGATTACGAGGCTAGTACCGTTGCCCGGTGTGTGCCTGCAGGCCGAATGCCAAGCACTTAAGTCGCAGGAACAGGTCTGAGGAGAATTCCTCCTTCAGCGAAATTAGGCCTTCCTGAGGCTGGAAGCATTTTGCTGTGTGCATGCGTGAGAACACTGCAAGGGAGTCCGGAGGCAGGTTCCGAGTGAGACTCAGGCCCTGGCAGAAGGCAGCACACGACTCCCCGCTTGTTTCATGAAGCTAGCACTGCGGCCCCACTTCTGCATGGAAGTCAAATCGCTTGCGTTCTACCTCTTAGAAACAACAGTGTACAGAAACCGTGCTTTGGCTACCGTCGACCTCTCTGTGGGAGGAAGCAGTTTGCACTGTGGGGGAGACCCTGGGGACGGGTTCCATACGTAAACTCCATGGAGAAACAGGCCGATGCAGAAGGAAGCTGTCACCTCCCTCCATCTTTACGAGGCTAGTACCGTTGCCCCGTGTGTGCCTGCAGGCCTAAAGCCAAGCACCTAAGTCGAAGGAACAAGTCTGTAGAGAATTCCTGCGTCAGCGAAAAGAGGCCTTCCTGAGGCTGGAAGCATTTTGTTGTGTGCATGCGTGAGATCACTGCAAGGGAGTCCCAAAACATTGTCCGTGTGAGACCCAGGCTCCAGAAGAAGGAAGAGCAACACTCCCCACTTGTTTCTTGGTATGTGGAGGAAGCACTTTACTCTGCACTGTGGGTGAGAGCCTGGGGTGGGTTCCTTACGTAAACTGAATGGAGAAAGAGGCCGGTGCAGAAGAAAGCTGTCACCTCACTCCTTGTTTACGAGGCTAGTACCGTTGCCCGGTGTGTGCCTGCAGGCCGAAAGCCCAGCACTTAAGTCGCAGGAACAGGTCTGAGGAGAATTCCTCCTTCAGCGAAATTAGGCCTTCCTGAGGCTGGAAGCATTTTGCTGTGTGCATGCGTGAGAGCACTGCAAGGGAGTCCGGAGGCAGGTTCCGAGTGAGACTCAGGCCCTGGCAGAAGGCAGCACACGACTCCCCGCTTGTTTCATGAAGCTAGCACAGCGGCCCCACTTCTGCATGGAAGTCAAATCGCTTGCGTTCTACCTCTTAGAAACAACAGTGTACAGAAACCGTGCTTTGGCTACCGTCGACCTCTCTGTGGGAGGAAGCAGTTTGCACTGTGGGGGAGACCCTGGGGACGGGTTCCATACGTAAACTCCATGGAGAAACAGGCCGGTGTAGAAGCAAGCTGTCAACTCCCTCCTTCTTTACGACGCTAGTACCTTTGCCCCGTGTGTGCCTGCAGGCCTAAAGCCAAGCACCTAAGTCGAAGGAACAAGTCTGCAGAGAATTCCTGCTTCAGCGAAAAGAGGCCTTCCTGAGGCTGGAAGCAGTTTGCTGTGTGCATGCGTGAGAGAACTACAAGGGAGTCCCAAAACATTGTCCGTGTGAGTCTCAGGCCATGGAAGAAGCCAGGGCACGACTCCCAATTTGTTTCATGGTGTGTGGAAGGAAGCATTTTACCCTGCACTGTGGGTAAGAGCCTAGGCTCAGGTTCCAAAGGTAAACTCGATGGAGAAACAGGTCGGTGCAGAAGGAACCTGTCACCTCACTCCTTGTTTACGAGGCTAGTACCGTTGCCTCTTTTGTGCCTGCAGGCCTAACGCCAAGCACCTAAGTCGAAGGAACAAGACTGTAGGGAATTCCTGCTTCAGCGAAAAGAGGCCTTCCTGAGGCTGGAAGCATTTTGCTGTGTGCATGCGTGAGAGCACTGCAAGGGAGTCCCAAAACATTGTCCGTGTGAGACTCAGGCTCCGCAAGAAGGCAGAGCAGCACTGCCCACTTGTTTCATGGTGTGTGGGAGGAAGCACTTTACTCTGCACTGTGGGTGAGAGCCTCGGGATGGGTTCCATACGTAAACTGGACTGAGAAAGAGTCCGGTGCAGAAGGAAGCTGTCACCTCACTCTTTGTTTACGAGGCTAGTACCGTTGCCCCGTGTGTGCCTGCAGGCCGAAAGCCAAGCACTGAAGTCGAAGGAACAGGTCTGAGGAGAATTCCTCCTTCAGCGAAATTAGGCCTTCCTGAGGCTGGAAGCATTTTGCTGTGTACATGCGTGAGAGCACTGCAAGGGAGTCCGGGGGCAGGTTCCTTATGAGACTCAGGCCCTGTCAGAAGGCAGCACACGACTCCCCATTTGTTTCATGAAGCTAGCACTGCGGCCCCACTTCTGCATGGAAGTCAAATCGCTTGCGTTCTACCTCTTAGAAACAACAGTGTACAGAAACTGTGTTTTGGCTACCGTCGACCTCTCTGTGGGAGGAAGCAGTTTGCACTGTGGGGGAGACCCTGGGGACGTGTTCCATACGTAAACTCCATGGAGAAACAGGCCAGTGCAGAAGGAAGTTGTCAACTCTCTCCTTCTTTACAAGGCTAGTACCTTTGCCCCGTGCGTGCCTGCAGTCCTAAAGCCAAGCACCTAAGTCGAAGGAACAAGTCTGTAGAGAATTCCTGCTTCTGCGAAAAGAGGCCTTCCTGAGGCTGGAAGCAGTTTGCTGTGTGCCTGCGTGAGAGAACTGCAACGGAGTTCCAAAACATTGTCCAAGTGAGACTCAGGCTCCTCAAGAAGGCAGAGCACCACTCCCCACTTGTTTCAAGGTCTGTGGGAGCAAGCAGTTTACTCTGCACTGTGGGTGAGAGCCTGGGGATGGGTTCCATACGTATACTGGACGGAGAATGAGGCCGGTGCACAAGGAAGCTGTCACCTCACTCCTTGTTTACGAGGCTAGTACCGTTGCCCCGTGTGTGCCTGTAGGCCGAGGGCCAAGCACCTAAGTCGAAGAAACAAGGCTGTAGAGAATTCCTGCTTCAGCGAAAAGAGGCCTTCGTGAGGCTAGAAGCATTTTGCTGTGTGCATGCGTGAGAGAACTGCAAGGGAGTCCCAAAACAATGACCGTGTGAGACGCAGGCTCCGCAAGAAGGCAGAGCACCACTCCCCACTTGTTTCAAGGTCTGTGAGAGGAAGCACTTTACTCTGCACTGTGGGTGAGAGCCTCGGGATGGGTTCCATACGTAACCTGGACTGAGAAAGAGGCCGGTGCAGAAGGAAGCTGTCACCTCACTCTTTGTTTACGAGGCTAGTACCGTTGCCCCGTGTGTGCCTGCAGGCCGAAAGCCAAGCACTGAAGTCGAAGGAACAGGTGTGAGGAGAATTCCTCCTTCAGCGAAATTAGGCCTTCCTGAGGCTGGAAGCAGTTTGCTGTGTGCATGCGTGAGAGCACAGCAAGGGAGTCGGGAGGCAGGTTCCGAATGAGACTCAGGCCCTGGCAGAAGGCAGCACACGACTCCCCACTTGTTTCATGAAGCTCGCACTGCGGCCTCACTTTTACATGGAAGCCCTATTGTTAACGTTCGAACTCGAAGAAACAACACGGTAGCGAAACCGTGCTTTAGCTACCATCCACCTCTCTGAGGGAAGAAGCAGTTTCCGGGCTACCGTGGGTGAGAGCCTGGGGAACGCGTTCCTCACGTGAAACCGAGGGAGAAGATGTCGGGGCCAGAAGGCACCTCTCGACTCAGCTCTTGTTACCTGAAGCTAACCCTTACAGCTCCATGTGTGCCTAGGAATGCTAAGGGCTCCACACTGATTTGGCAGAAAGAAGGCAGTAAAGAATCCCAGCTTCAGTTCATCTGCCTCTCCACAAGGTGGCAGCATTTTGAACTCTGCTTCAGGGCAAATGTGGGGAGTGAGTCCCAGTAGAATTCCGAGGGAGAAATAAGCATGGGCAGAGAAGGCACCCGTCGACTCAACTCTTGTTTCAGGAACCTAGGTCGGCTCTCCCGCGTGTGCGTGGAGTCCTAAGGGCCGTCCACCCAACGCAAAGGAACAAAACTCTAGAGAACCCGTGCCTCAGCACAGATCGCCCTTCCTGAGCGTGAACTTCATCTCGTGTGTGTTTCTGTGAAAGCATGCGACATGGAACCTAAACGGAACCCGGTGTGAGAAGCAGGCCTGTAAGGAAGGCTGCTGTCGACTCACCTGTTGTGTTAGGAGATTCGCCGTGCTTTGCCTTGTGTGCCTGGATGCCTAGTTGCCGGGCTACTAACACCAAGCATCAATGCTAGAGAGTTCCTGCGCTTTAGTTAACATTGCCGTTCCTGAAGCCAGAGGAATGTCACAGTGCTCGTATAGGAGAGATCGGGGAAAGGGTCTCATACGTGAAATGGAGCGAGAAAGAGGCCGGTACGGAAGGCCGCTCTCAACTCACCTCTTGTTGAGGAGGCCGGTACCCTTGCCCCGGGTGTGCCTGCAGGCCGAAAGCCAACCGCCTAAGTCAAAGGAACAAGTCTGTAGGGAATTCCTGCTTCGGCTAAAAGAGCCATGACTGAGAGTGGACGCATCTTGCTGTGTGCATGCGTGAGCGCACTGCAACTGAGTCCCAAACCATTTCCCGTGGGAGACTCAGGCCCCGAGAGAAGGCAGCGCACGACTGCCCACTTGTTTCATGAAGCTAGCACTGCGGCCCAACCTCTGCATGGAAGTCAAATCGCTTGCGTACTACCTCTTAGGAACAACAGTGTACAGAAACCGTGCTTTGGCTACCGTCGACCTCTCTGTGGGAGGAAGCAGTTTGCACTGTGGGGGAGACCCTGGGGACGGGTTCCATACGTAAACTCCATGGAGAAACAGGCCGGTGCAGAAGGAAGCTGTCACCTCCCTCCATCTTTACGAGGCTAGTACCGTTGCCCCGTGTGTGCCTGCAGGCCTAAAGCCAAGCACCTAAGTCGAAGGAACAAGTCTGTAGAGAATTCCTGCTTCAGCGAAAAGAGGCCTTCCTAAGGCTGGAAGCATTTTGTTGTGTGCATGCGTGAGATCACTGCAAGGGAGTCCCAAAACATTGTCCGTGTGAGACCCAGGCTCCAGAAGAAGGCAGAGCACCACTCCCCACTTGTTTCATGATCTGTGGGAGGAAGCACTTTACTCTGCACTGTGGGTGAGAGCCTGGGGTGGGTTCCATACGTAAACTGGATGGAGAAAGAGGCCGGTGCAGAAGAAAGCTGTCACCTCACTCCTTGTTTACGAGGCTAGTACCGTTGCCCCGTGTGTGCCTGTAGGCCGAGGGCCAAGCACCTAAGTCGAAGGAACAAGGCTGTAGAGAATTCCTGCTTCAGCGAAAAGAGGCCTTCGTGAGGCTAGAAGCATTTTGCTGTGTGCATGCGTGAGAGAACTGCAAGGGAGTCCCAAAACAATGACCGTGTGAGACTCAGGCTCCGCAAGAAGGCAGAGCACCACTCCCCACTTGTTTCAAGGTCTGTGAGAGGAAGCACTTTACTCTGCACTGTGGGTGAGAGCCTCGGGATGGGTTCCATACGTAAACTGGACTGAGAAAGAGGCCGGTGCAGAAGGAAGCTGTCACCTCACTCTTTGTTTACGAGGCTAGTACCGTTGCCCCGTGTGTGCCTGCAGGCCGAAAGCCAAGCACTGAAGTCGAAGGAACAGGTGTGAGGAGAATTCCTCCTTCAGCGAAATTAGGCCTTCCTGAGGCTGGAAGCAGTTTGCTGTGTGCATGCGTGAGAGCACAGCAAGGGAGTCGGGAGGCAGGTTCCGAATGAGACTCAGGCCCTGGCAGAAGGCAGCACACGACTCCCCACTTGTTTCATGAAGCTCGCACTGCGGCCTCACTTTTACATGGAAGCCCTATTGTTAACGTTCGAACTCGAAGAAACAACACGGTAGCGAAACCGTGCTTTAGCTACCATCCACCTCTCTGAGGGAAGAAGCAGTTTCCGGGCTACCGTGGGTGAGAGCCTGGGGAACGCGTTCCTCACGTGAAACCGAGGGAGAAGATGTCGGGGCCAGAAGGCACCTCTCGACTCAGCTCTTGTTACCTGAAGCTAACCCTTACAGCTCCATGTGTGCCTAGGAATGCTAAGGGCTCCACACTGATTTGGCAGAAAGAAGGCAGTAAAGAATCCCAGCTTCAGTTCATCTGCCTCTCCACAGGGTGGCAGCATTTTGAACTCTGCTTCAGGGCAAATGTGGGGAGTGAGTCCCAGTAGAATTCCGAGGGAGAAATAAGCATGGGCAGAGAAGGCACCCGTCGACTCAACTCTTGTTTCAGGAACCTAGGTCGGCTCTCCCGCGTGTGCGTGGAGTCCTAAGGGCCGTCCACCCAACGCAAAGGAACAAAACTCTAGAGAACCCGTGCCTCAGCACAGATCGCCCTTCCTGAGCGTGAACTTCATCTCGTGTGTGTTTCTGTGAAAGCATGCGACATGGAACCTAAACGGAACCCGGTGTGAGAAGCAGGCCTGTAAGGAAGGCTGCTGTCGACTCACCTGTTGTGTTAGGAGATTCGCCGTGCTTTGCCTTGTGTGCCTGGATGCCTAGTTGCCGGGCTACTAACACCAAGCATCAATGCTAGAGAGTTCCTGCGCTTTAGTTAACATTGCCGTTCCTGAAGCCAGAGGAATGTCACAGTGCTCGTATAGGAGAGACCGGGGAAAGGGTCCCATACGTGAAATGGAGCGAGAAAGAGGCCGGTACGGAAGGCCGCTCTCAACTCACCTCTTGTTGAGGAGGCCGGTACCCTTGCCCCGGGTGTGCCTGCAGGCCGAAAGCCAACCGCCTAAGTCAAAGGAACAAGTCTGTAGGGAATTCCTGCTTCGGCTAAAAGAGCCATGACTGAGAGTGGACGCATCCTGCTGTGTGCATGCGTGAGCGCACTGCAACTGAGTCCCAAACCATTTCCCGTGGGAGACTCAGGCCCGGGAGAAGGCAGCGCACGACTGCCCACTTGTTTCATGAAGCTAGCACTGCGGCCCAACCTCTGCATGGAAGTCAAATCGCTTGCGTACTACCTCTTAGAAACAACAGTGTACAGAAACCGTGCTTTGGCTACCGTCGACCTCTCTGTGGGAGGAAGCAGTTTGCACTGTGGGGGAGACCCTGGGGACGGGTTCCATACGTAAACTCCATGGAGAAACAGGCCGGTGCAGAAGGAAGCTGTCACCTCACTCCTTGTTTACGAGGCTAGTGCCGTTGCCCCTTTTGTGCCTGCAGGCCTAACGCCAAGCACCTAAGTCGAAGGAACAAGACTGTAGGGAATTCCTGCTTCAGCGAAAAGAGGCCTTCCTGAGGCTGGAAGCATTTTGCTGTGTGCATGCGTGAGAGCACTGCAAGCGAGTCCGGAGGCATGTTCCGAGTGAGACTCAGGCCCTGGCAGAAGGCAACGCACGACTCCCCACTTGCTTCATGAAGCTCGCACTGCGGCCTCACTTTTACATGGAAGCCTAATTGTTAACGTTCGAACTCGGAGAAACAACACGGTAGCGAAACCGAGCTTTAGCTACCATCCACCTCTCTGAGGGAAGAAGCAGTTTCCAGCCTACCGTGGGTGAGAGCCTGGGGAACGCGTTCCTCACGTGAAACCGAGGGAGAAGATGTCCGGGCCAGAAGGCACCTCTCGAATCAGCCCTTGAAACCAGAAGCTAACCCTTACTGTTCCATGTGTGCCTAGGAATGCTAAGGGCTCCAAACTGATTTGGCAGAAAGAAGGCAGTAAAGAATCCCAGCTTCAGTTCATCTGCCTCTCCACAGGGTGGCAGCATTTTGAACTCTGCTTCAGGGCAAATGTGGGGAGTGAGTCCCAGTAGAATTCCGAGGGAGAAATAAGCATGGGCAGAGAAGGCACCCGTCGACTCAACTCTTGTTTCAGGAACCTAGGTCGGCTCTCCCGCGTGTGCGTGGAGTCCTAAGGGCCGTCCACCCAACTCAAAGGAAGAAAACTCTAGAGAACCCGTGCCTCAGCACAGATCGCCCTTCCTGAGCGTGAACTTCATCTCGTGTGTGTTTCTGTGAAAGCATGCGACATGGAACCTAAACGGAATCCGGAGTGAGAAGCAGGCCTGTAAGGAAGGCTGCTGTCGACTCACCTGTTGTGTTAGGAGATTCGCCGTGCTTTGCCTTGTGTGCCTGGATGCCTAGTTGCCGGCCTACTAACACCAAACATCAATGCTAGAGAGTTCCTGCGCTTTAGTTAACATTGCCGTTCCTGAAGCCAGAGGAATGTCACAGTGCTCGTACAGGAGAGACCGGGGAAAGGGTCCCATACGTGAAATGGAGCGAGAAAGAGGCCGGTACGGAAGGCCGCTCTCAACTCACCTCTTGTTGAGGAGGCCGGTACCCTTGCCCCGGGTGTGCCTGCAGGCCGAAAGCCAACCGCCTAAGTCAAAGGAACAAGTCTGTAGGGAATTCCTGCTTCGGCTAAAAGAGCCATGACTGAGAGTGGACGCATCTTGCTGTGTGCATCCGTGAGCGCACTGCAACTGAGTCCCAAACCATTTCCCGTGGGAGACTCATGAACCGGGAGAAGGCAGCGCACGACTGCCCACTTGTTTCATGAAGCTAGCACTGCGGTCCAACCTCTGCATGGAAGTCAAATCGCTTGCGTACTACCTCTTAGAATCAACAGTGTACAGAAACCGTGCTTTGGCTACCGTCGACCTCTCTGTGGGAGGAAGCAGTTTGCACTGTGGGGGAGACCCTGGGGACGGGTTCCATACGTAAACTCCATGGAGAAACAGGCCGGTGCAGAAGGAAGCTGTCACCTCCCTCCATCTTTACGAGG
Organism: Mirounga angustirostris; assembly: GCF_029215605.1. Lineage (NCBI taxonomy): Eukaryota > Metazoa > Chordata > Mammalia > Carnivora > Phocidae > Mirounga > Mirounga angustirostris. Next base: position 66,813 of record NW_026991889.1, read on the forward strand.
CTAGTACCGTTGCCCCGTGTGTGCCTGCAGGCCTAAAGCCAAGCACCTAAGTCGAAGGAACAAGTCTGTTTTGAATTCCTGCGTCAGCGAAAAGAGGCCTTCCTGAGGCTGGAAGCGTTTTGTTGTGTGCATGCGTGAGATCACTGCAAGGGAGTCCCAAAACATTGTCCGTGTGAGACTCAGGCTCCACAAGAAGGCAGAGCACCACTCCCCACTTGTTTCATGGTCTGTGGGAGGAAGCACTTTACTCTGCACTGTGGGTGAGAGCCTGGGGTGGGTTCCATACGTAAACTGGATGGAGAAAGAGGCCGGTGCAGAAGAAAGCTGTCACCTCACTCCTTGTTTACGAGGCTAGTACCGTTGCCCGGTGTGTGCCTGCAGGCCGAATGCCAAGCACTTAAGTCGCAGGAACAGGTCTGAGGAGAATTCCTCCTTCAGCGAAATTAGGCCTTCCTGAGGCTGGAAGCATTTTCCTGTGTGCATGCGTGAGAACACTGCAAGGGAGTCCGGAGGCAGGTTCCGAGTGAGACTCACGCCCTGGCAGAAGGCAGCACACGACTCCCCGCTTGTTTCATGAAGCTAGCACTGCGGCCCCACTTCTGCATGGAAGTCAAATCGCTTGCGTTCTACCTCTTAGAAACAACAGTGTACAGAAACCGTGCTTTGGCTACCGTCGACCTCTCTGTGGGAGGAAGCAGTTTGCACTGTGGGGGAGACCGTGGGGACGGGTTCCATACGTAAAGTCCATGGAGAAACAGGCCGGTGCAGAAGGAAGCTGTCAACTCCCTCCTTCTTTACGAGGCTAGTACCTTTGCCCCGTGTGTGCCTGCAGGCCTAAAGCCAAGCACCTAAGTCGAAGGAACAAGTCTTTTTTGAATTCCTGCGTCAGCGAAAAGAGGCCTTCCTGAGGCTGGAAGCGTTTTGTTGTGTGCATGCGTGAGATCACTGCAAGGGAGTCCCAAAACATTGTCCGTGTGAGACTCAGGCTCCACAAGAAGGCAGAGCACCACTCCCCACTTGTTTCATGGTCTGTGGGAGGAAGCACTTTACTCTGCACTGTGGGTGAGAGCCTGGGGTGGGTTCCATACGTAAACTGGATGGAGAAAGAGGCCGGTGCAGAAGAAAGCTGTCACCTCACTCCTTGATTACGAGGCTAGTACCGTTGCCCGGTGTGTGCCTGCAGGCCGAATGCCAAGCACTTAAGTCGCAGGAACAGGTCTGAGGAGAATTCCTCCTTCAGCGAAATTAGGCCTTCCTGAGGCTGGAAGCATTTTGCTGTGTGCATGCGTGAGAACACTGCAAGGGAGTCCGGAGGCAGGTTCCGAGTGAGACTCAGGCCCTGGCAGAAGGCAGCACACGACTCCCCGCTTGTTTCATGAAGCTAGCACTGCGGCCCCACTTCTGCATGGAAGTCAAATCGCTTGCGTTCTACCTCTTAGAAACAACAGTGTACAGAAACCGTGCTTTGGCTACCGTCGACCTCTCTGTGGGAGGAAGCAGTTTGCACTGTGGGGGAGACCCTGGGGACGGGTTCCATACGTAAACTCCATGGAGAAACAGGCCGATGCAGAAGGAAGCTGTCACCTCCCTCCATCTTTACGAGGCTAGTACCGTTGCCCCGTGTGTGCCTGCAGGCCTAAAGCCAAGCACCTAAGTCGAAGGAACAAGTCTGTAGAGAATTCCTGCGTCAGCGAAAAGAGGCCTTCCTGAGGCTGGAAGCATTTTGTTGTGTGCATGCGTGAGATCACTGCAAGGGAGTCCCAAAACATTGTCCGTGTGAGACCCAGGCTCCAGAAGAAGGAAGAGCAACACTCCCCACTTGTTTCTTGGTATGTGGAGGAAGCACTTTACTCTGCACTGTGGGTGAGAGCCTGGGGTGGGTTCCTTACGTAAACTGAATGGAGAAAGAGGCCGGTGCAGAAGAAAGCTGTCACCTCACTCCTTGTTTACGAGGCTAGTACCGTTGCCCGGTGTGTGCCTGCAGGCCGAAAGCCCAGCACTTAAGTCGCAGGAACAGGTCTGAGGAGAATTCCTCCTTCAGCGAAATTAGGCCTTCCTGAGGCTGGAAGCATTTTGCTGTGTGCATGCGTGAGAGCACTGCAAGGGAGTCCGGAGGCAGGTTCCGAGTGAGACTCAGGCCCTGGCAGAAGGCAGCACACGACTCCCCGCTTGTTTCATGAAGCTAGCACAGCGGCCCCACTTCTGCATGGAAGTCAAATCGCTTGCGTTCTACCTCTTAGAAACAACAGTGTACAGAAACCGTGCTTTGGCTACCGTCGACCTCTCTGTGGGAGGAAGCAGTTTGCACTGTGGGGGAGACCCTGGGGACGGGTTCCATACGTAAACTCCATGGAGAAACAGGCCGGTGTAGAAGCAAGCTGTCAACTCCCTCCTTCTTTACGACGCTAGTACCTTTGCCCCGTGTGTGCCTGCAGGCCTAAAGCCAAGCACCTAAGTCGAAGGAACAAGTCTGCAGAGAATTCCTGCTTCAGCGAAAAGAGGCCTTCCTGAGGCTGGAAGCAGTTTGCTGTGTGCATGCGTGAGAGAACTACAAGGGAGTCCCAAAACATTGTCCGTGTGAGTCTCAGGCCATGGAAGAAGCCAGGGCACGACTCCCAATTTGTTTCATGGTGTGTGGAAGGAAGCATTTTACCCTGCACTGTGGGTAAGAGCCTAGGCTCAGGTTCCAAAGGTAAACTCGATGGAGAAACAGGTCGGTGCAGAAGGAACCTGTCACCTCACTCCTTGTTTACGAGGCTAGTACCGTTGCCTCTTTTGTGCCTGCAGGCCTAACGCCAAGCACCTAAGTCGAAGGAACAAGACTGTAGGGAATTCCTGCTTCAGCGAAAAGAGGCCTTCCTGAGGCTGGAAGCATTTTGCTGTGTGCATGCGTGAGAGCACTGCAAGGGAGTCCCAAAACATTGTCCGTGTGAGACTCAGGCTCCGCAAGAAGGCAGAGCAGCACTGCCCACTTGTTTCATGGTGTGTGGGAGGAAGCACTTTACTCTGCACTGTGGGTGAGAGCCTCGGGATGGGTTCCATACGTAAACTGGACTGAGAAAGAGTCCGGTGCAGAAGGAAGCTGTCACCTCACTCTTTGTTTACGAGGCTAGTACCGTTGCCCCGTGTGTGCCTGCAGGCCGAAAGCCAAGCACTGAAGTCGAAGGAACAGGTCTGAGGAGAATTCCTCCTTCAGCGAAATTAGGCCTTCCTGAGGCTGGAAGCATTTTGCTGTGTACATGCGTGAGAGCACTGCAAGGGAGTCCGGGGGCAGGTTCCTTATGAGACTCAGGCCCTGTCAGAAGGCAGCACACGACTCCCCATTTGTTTCATGAAGCTAGCACTGCGGCCCCACTTCTGCATGGAAGTCAAATCGCTTGCGTTCTACCTCTTAGAAACAACAGTGTACAGAAACTGTGTTTTGGCTACCGTCGACCTCTCTGTGGGAGGAAGCAGTTTGCACTGTGGGGGAGACCCTGGGGACGGGTTCCATACGTAAACTCCATGGAGAAACAGGCCAGTGCAGAAGGAAGTTGTCAACTCTCTCCTTCTTTACAAGGCTAGTACCTTTGCCCCGTGCGTGCCTGCAGTCCTAAAGCCAAGCACCTAAGTCGAAGGAACAAGTCTGTAGAGAATTCCTGCTTCTGCGAAAAGAGGCCTTCCTGAGGCTGGAAGCAGTTTGCTGTGTGCCTGCGTGAGAGAACTGCAACGGAGTTCCAAAACATTGTCCAAGTGAGACTCAGGCTCCTCAAGAAGGCAGAGCACCACTCCCCACTTGTTTCAAGGTCTGTGGGAGCAAGCAGTTTACTCTGCACTGTGGGTGAGAGCCTGGGGATGGGTTCCATACGTATACTGGACGGAGAATGAGGCCGGTGCACAAGGAAGCTGTCACCTCACTCCTTGTTTACGAGGCTAGTACCGTTGCCCCGTGTGTGCCTGTAGGCCGAGGGCCAAGCACCTAAGTCGAAGAAACAAGGCTGTAGAGAATTCCTGCTTCAGCGAAAAGAGGCCTTCGTGAGGCTAGAAGCATTTTGCTGTGTGCATGCGTGAGAGAACTGCAAGGGAGTCCCAAAACAATGACCGTGTGAGACGCAGGCTCCGCAAGAAGGCAGAGCACCACTCCCCACTTGTTTCAAGGTCTGTGAGAGGAAGCACTTTACTCTGCACTGTGGGTGAGAGCCTCGGGATGGGTTCCATACGTAACCTGGACTGAGAAAGAGGCCGGTGCAGAAGGAAGCTGTCACCTCACTCTTTGTTTACGAGGCTAGTACCGTTGCCCCGTGTGTGCCTGCAGGCCGAAAGCCAAGCACTGAAGTCGAAGGAACAGGTGTGAGGAGAATTCCTCCTTCAGCGAAATTAGGCCTTCCTGAGGCTGGAAGCAGTTTGCTGTGTGCATGCGTGAGAGCACAGCAAGGGAGTCGGGAGGCAGGTTCCGAATGAGACTCAGGCCCTGGCAGAAGGCAGCACACGACTCCCCACTTGTTTCATGAAGCTCGCACTGCGGCCTCACTTTTACATGGAAGCCCTATTGTTAACGTTCGAACTCGAAGAAACAACACGGTAGCGAAACCGTGCTTTAGCTACCATCCACCTCTCTGAGGGAAGAAGCAGTTTCCGGGCTACCGTGGGTGAGAGCCTGGGGAACGCGTTCCTCACGTGAAACCGAGGGAGAAGATGTCGGGGCCAGAAGGCACCTCTCGACTCAGCTCTTGTTACCTGAAGCTAACCCTTACAGCTCCATGTGTGCCTAGGAATGCTAAGGGCTCCACACTGATTTGGCAGAAAGAAGGCAGTAAAGAATCCCAGCTTCAGTTCATCTGCCTCTCCACAAGGTGGCAGCATTTTGAACTCTGCTTCAGGGCAAATGTGGGGAGTGAGTCCCAGTAGAATTCCGAGGGAGAAATAAGCATGGGCAGAGAAGGCACCCGTCGACTCAACTCTTGTTTCAGGAACCTAGGTCGGCTCTCCCGCGTGTGCGTGGAGTCCTAAGGGCCGTCCACCCAACGCAAAGGAACAAAACTCTAGAGAACCCGTGCCTCAGCACAGATCGCCCTTCCTGAGCGTGAACTTCATCTCGTGTGTGTTTCTGTGAAAGCATGCGACATGGAACCTAAACGGAACCCGGTGTGAGAAGCAGGCCTGTAAGGAAGGCTGCTGTCGACTCACCTGTTGTGTTAGGAGATTCGCCGTGCTTTGCCTTGTGTGCCTGGATGCCTAGTTGCCGGGCTACTAACACCAAGCATCAATGCTAGAGAGTTCCTGCGCTTTAGTTAACATTGCCGTTCCTGAAGCCAGAGGAATGTCACAGTGCTCGTATAGGAGAGATCGGGGAAAGGGTCTCATACGTGAAATGGAGCGAGAAAGAGGCCGGTACGGAAGGCCGCTCTCAACTCACCTCTTGTTGAGGAGGCCGGTACCCTTGCCCCGGGTGTGCCTGCAGGCCGAAAGCCAACCGCCTAAGTCAAAGGAACAAGTCTGTAGGGAATTCCTGCTTCGGCTAAAAGAGCCATGACTGAGAGTGGACGCATCTTGCTGTGTGCATGCGTGAGCGCACTGCAACTGAGTCCCAAACCATTTCCCGTGGGAGACTCAGGCCCCGAGAGAAGGCAGCGCACGACTGCCCACTTGTTTCATGAAGCTAGCACTGCGGCCCAACCTCTGCATGGAAGTCAAATCGCTTGCGTACTACCTCTTAGGAACAACAGTGTACAGAAACCGTGCTTTGGCTACCGTCGACCTCTCTGTGGGAGGAAGCAGTTTGCACTGTGGGGGAGACCCTGGGGACGGGTTCCATACGTAAACTCCATGGAGAAACAGGCCGGTGCAGAAGGAAGCTGTCACCTCCCTCCATCTTTACGAGGCTAGTACCGTTGCCCCGTGTGTGCCTGCAGGCCTAAAGCCAAGCACCTAAGTCGAAGGAACAAGTCTGTAGAGAATTCCTGCTTCAGCGAAAAGAGGCCTTCCTAAGGCTGGAAGCATTTTGTTGTGTGCATGCGTGAGATCACTGCAAGGGAGTCCCAAAACATTGTCCGTGTGAGACCCAGGCTCCAGAAGAAGGCAGAGCACCACTCCCCACTTGTTTCATGATCTGTGGGAGGAAGCACTTTACTCTGCACTGTGGGTGAGAGCCTGGGGTGGGTTCCATACGTAAACTGGATGGAGAAAGAGGCCGGTGCAGAAGAAAGCTGTCACCTCACTCCTTGTTTACGAGGCTAGTACCGTTGCCCCGTGTGTGCCTGTAGGCCGAGGGCCAAGCACCTAAGTCGAAGGAACAAGGCTGTAGAGAATTCCTGCTTCAGCGAAAAGAGGCCTTCGTGAGGCTAGAAGCATTTTGCTGTGTGCATGCGTGAGAGAACTGCAAGGGAGTCCCAAAACAATGACCGTGTGAGACGCAGGCTCCGCAAGAAGGCAGAGCACCACTCCCCACTTGTTTCAAGGTCTGTGAGAGGAAGCACTTTACTCTGCACTGTGGGTGAGAGCCTCGGGATGGGTTCCATACGTAAACTGGACTGAGAAAGAGGCCGGTGCAGAAGGAAGCTGTCACCTCACTCTTTGTTTACGAGGCTAGTACCGTTGCCCCGTGTGTGCCTGCAGGCCGAAAGCCAAGCACTGAAGTCGAAGGAACAGGTGTGAGGAGAATTCCTCCTTCAGCGAAATTAGGCCTTCCTGAGGCTGGAAGCAGTTTGCTGTGTGCATGCGTGAGAGCACAGCAAGGGAGTCGGGAGGCAGGTTCCGAATGAGACTCAGGCCCTGGCAGAAGGCAGCACACGACTCCCCACTTGTTTCATGAAGCTCGCACTGCGGCCTCACTTTTACATGGAAGCCCTATTGTTAACGTTCGAACTCGAAGAAACAACACGGTAGCGAAACCGTGCTTTAGCTACCATCCACCTCTCTGAGGGAAGAAGCAGTTTCCGGGCTACCGTGGGTGAGAGCCTGGGGAACGCGTTCCTCACGTGAAACCGAGGGAGAAGATGTCGGGGCCAGAAGGCACCTCTCGACTCAGCTCTTGTTACCTGAAGCTAACCCTTACAGCTCCATGTGTGCCTAGGAATGCTAAGGGCTCCACACTGATTTGGCAGAAAGAAGGCAGTAAAGAATCCCAGCTTCAGTTCATCTGCCTCTCCACAGGGTGGCAGCATTTTGAACTCTGCTTCAGGGCAAATGTGGGGAGTGAGTCCCAGTAGAATTCCGAGGGAGAAATAAGCATGGGCAGAGAAGGCACCCGTCGACTCAACTCTTGTTTCAGGAACCTAGGTCGGCTCTCCCGCGTGTGCGTGGAGTCCTAAGGGCCGTCCACCCAACGCAAAGGAAGAAAACTCTAGAGAACCCGTGCCTCAGCACAGATCGCCCTTCCTGAGCGTGAACTTCATCTCGTGTGTGTTTCTGTGAAAGCATGCGACATGGAACCTAAACGGAATCCGGAGTGAGAAGCAGGCCTGTAAGGAAGGCTGCTGTCGACTCACCTGTTGTGTTAGGAGATTCGCCGTGCTTTGCCTTGTGTGCCTGGATGCCTAGTTGCCGGCCTACTAACACCAAACATCAATGCTAGAGAGTTCCTGCGCTTTAGTTAACATTGCCGTTCCTGAAGCCAGAGGAATGTCACAGTGCTCGTACAGGAGAGACCGGGGAAAGGGTCCCATACGTGAAATGGAGCGAGAAAGAGGCCGGTACGGAAGGCCGCTCTCAACTCACCTCTTGTTGAGGAGGCCGGTACCCTTGCCCCGGGTGTGCCTGCAGGCCGAAAGCCAACCGCCTAAGTCAAAGGAACAAGTCTGTAGGGAATTCCTGCTTCGGCTAAAAGAGCCATGACTGAGAGTGGACGCATCTTGCTGTGTGCATCCGTGAGCGCACTGCAACTGAGTCCCAAACCATTTCCCGTGGGAGACTCATGAACCGGGAGAAGGCAGCGCACGACTGCCCACTTGTTTCATGAAGCTAGCACTGCGGTCCAACCTCTGCATGGAAGTCAAATCGCTTGCGTACTACCTCTTAGAATCAACAGTGTACAGAAACCGTGCTTTGGCTACCGTCGACCTCTCTGTGGGAGGAAGCAGTTTGCACTGTGGGGGAGACCCTGGGGACGGGTTCCATACGTAAACTCCATGGAGAAACAGGCCGGTGCAGAAGGAAGCTGTCACCTCCCTCCATCTTTACGAGGCTAGTACCGTTGCCCCGTGTGTGCCTGCAGGCCTAAAGCCAAGCACCTAAGTCGAAGGAACAAGTCTGTTTTGAATTCCTGCGTCAGCGAAAAGAGGCCTTCCTGAGGCTGGAAGCGTTTTGTTGTGTGCATGCGTGAGATCACTGCAAGGGAGTCCCAAAACATTGTCCGTGTGAGACTCAGGCTCCACAAGAAGGCAGAGCACCACTCCCCACTTGTTTCATGGTCTGTGGGAGGAAGCACTTTACTCTGCACTGTGGGTGAGAGCCTGGGGTGGGTTCCATACGTAAACTGGATGGAGAAAGAGGCCGGTGCAGAAGAAAGCTGTCACCTCACTCCTTGTTTACGAGGCTAGTACCGTTGCCCGGTGTGTGCCTGCAGGCCGAATGCCAAGCACTTAAGTCGCAGGAACAGGTCTGAGGAGAATTCCTCCTTCAGCGAAATTAGGCCTTCCTGAGGCTGGAAGCATTTTCCTGTGTGCATGCGTGAGAACACTGCAAGGGAGTCCGGAGGCAGGTTCCGAGTGAGACTCAGGCCCTGGCAGAAGGCAGCACACGACTCCCCGCTTGTTTCATGAAGCTAGCACTGCGGCCCCACTTCTGCATGGAAGTCAAATCGCTTGCGTTCTACCTCTTAGAAACAACAGTGTACAGAAACCGTGCTTTGGCTACCGTCGACCTCTCTGTGGGAGGAAGCAGTTTGCACTGTGGGGGAGACCCTGGGGACGGGTTCCATACGTAAAGTCCATGGAGAAACAGGCCGGTGCAGAAGGAAGCTGTCAACTCCCTCCTTCTTTACGAGGCTAGTACCTTTGCCCCGTGTGTGCCTGCAGGCCTAAAGCCAAGCACCTAAGTCGAAGGAACAAGTCTTTTTTGAATTCCTGCGTCAGCGAAAAGAGGCCTTCCTGAGGCTGGAAGCGTTTTGTTGTGTGCATGCGTGAGATCACTGCAAGGGAGTCCCAAAACATTGTCCGTGTGAGACTCAGGCTCCACAAGAAGGCAGAGCACCACTCCCCACTTGTTTCATGGTCTGTGGGAGGAAGCACTTTACTCTGCACTGTGGGTGAGAGCCTGGGGTGGGTTCCATACGTAAACTGGATGGAGAAAGAGGCCGGTGCAGAAGAAAGCTGTCACCTCACTCCTTGATTACGAGGCTAGTACCGTTGCCCGGTGTGTGCCTGCAGGCCGAATGCCAAGCACTTAAGTCGCAGGAACAGGTCTGAGGAGAATTCCTCCTTCAGCGAAATTAGGCCTTCCTGAGGCTGGAAGCATTTTGCTGTGTGCATGCGTGAGAACACTGCAAGGGAGTCCGGAGGCAGGTTCCGAGTGAGACTCAGGCCCTGGCAGAAGGCAGCACACGACTCCCCGCTTGTTTCATGAAGCTAGCACTGCGGCCCCACTTCTGCATGGAAGTCAAATCGCTTGCGTTCTACCTCTTAGAAACAACAGTGTACAGAAACCGTGCTTTGGCTACCGTCGACCTCTCTGTGGGAGGAAGCAGTTTGCACTGTGGGGGAGACCCTGGGGACGGGTTCCATACGTAAACTCCATGGAGAAACAGGCCGATGCAGAAGGAAGCTGTCACCTCCCTCCATCTTTACGAGGCTAGTACCGTTGCCCCGTGTGTGCCTGCAGGCCTAAAGCCAAGCACCTAAGTCGAAGGAACAAGTCTGTAGAGAATTCCTGCGTCAGCGAAAAGAGGCCTTCCTGAGGCTGGAAGCATTTTGTTGTGTGCATGCGTGAGATCACTGCAAGGGAGTCCCAAAACATTGTCCGTGTGAGACCCAGGCTCCAGAAGAAGGAAGAGCAACACTCCCCACTTGTTTCTTGGTATGTGGAGGAAGCACTTTACTCTGCACTGTGGGTGAGAGCCTGGGGTGGGTTCCTTACGTAAACTGAATGGAGAAAGAGGCCGGTGCAGAAGAAAGCTGTCACCTCACTCCTTGTTTACGAGGCTAGTACCGTTGCCCGGTGTGTGCCTGCAGGCCGAAAGCCCAGCACTTAAGTCGCAGGAACAGGTCTGAGGAGAATTCCTCCTTCAGCGAAATTAGGCCTTCCTGAGGCTGGAAGCATTTTGCTGTGTGCATGCGTGAGAGCACTGCAAGGGAGTCCGGAGGCAGGTTCCGAGTGAGACTCAGGCCCTGGCAGAAGGCAGCACACGACTCCCCGCTTGTTTCATGAAGCTAGCACAGCGGCCCCACTTCTGCATGGAAGTCAAATCGCTTGCGTTCTACCTCTTAGAAACAACAGTGTACAGAAACCGTGCTTTGGCTACCGTCGACCTCTCTGTGGGAGGAAGCAGTTTGCACTGTGGGGGAGACCCTGGGGACGGGTTCCATACGTAAACTCCATGGAGAAACAGGCCGGTGTAGAAGCAAGCTGTCAACTCCCTCCTTCTTTACGACGCTAGTACCTTTGCCCCGTGTGTGCCTGCAGGCCTAAAGCCAAGCACCTAAGTCGAAGGAACAAGTCTGCAGAGAATTCCTGCTTCAGCGAAAAGAGGCCTTCCTGAGGCTGGAAGCAGTTTGCTGTGTGCATGCGTGAGAGAACTACAAGGGAGTCCCAAAACATTGTCCGTGTGAGTCTCAGGCCATGGAAGAAGCCAGGGCACGACTCCCAATTTGTTTCATGGTGTGTGGAAGGAAGCATTTTACCCTGCACTGTGGGTAAGAGCCTAGGCTCAGGTTCCAAAGGTAAACTCGATGGAGAAACAGGTCGGTGCAGAAGGAACCTGTCACCTCACTCCTTGTTTACGAGGCTAGTACCGTTGCCTCTTTTGTGCCTGCAGGCCTAACGCCAAGCACCTAAGTCGAAGGAACAAGACTGTAGGGAATTCCTGCTTCAGCGAAAAGAGGCCTTCCTGAGGCTGGAAGCATTTTGCTGTGTGCATGCGTGAGAGCACTGCAAGGGAGTCCCAAAACATTGTCCGTGTGAGACTCAGGCTCCGCAAGAAGGCAGAGCAGCACTGCCCACTTGTTTCATGGTGTGTGGGAGGAAGCACTTTACTCTGCACTGTGGGTGAGAGCCTCGGGATGGGTTCCATACGTAAACTGGACTGAGAAAGAGTCCGGTGCAGAAGGAAGCTGTCACCTCACTCTTTGTTTACGAGGCTAGTACCGTTGCCCCGTGTGTGCCTGCAGGCCGAAAGCCAAGCACTGAAGTCGAAGGAACAGGTCTGAGGAGAATTCCTCCTTCAGCGAAATTAGGCCTTCCTGAGGCTGGAAGCATTTTGCTGTGTACATGCGTGAGAGCACTGCAAGGGAGTCCGGGGGCAGGTTCCTTATGAGACTCAGGCCCTGTCAGAAGGCAGCACACGACTCCCCATTTGTTTCATGAAGCTAGCACTGCGGCCCCACTTCTGCATGGAAGTCAAATCGCTTGCGTTCTACCTCTTAGAAACAACAGTGTACAGAAACTGTGTTTTGGCTACCGTCGACCTCTCTGTGGGAGGAAGCAGTTTGCACTGTGGGGGAGACCCTGGGGACGTGTTCCATACGTAAACTCCATGGAGAAACAGGCCAGTGCAGAAGGAAGTTGTCAACTCTCTCCTTCTTTACAAGGCTAGTACCTTTGCCCCGTGCGTGCCTGCAGTCCTAAAGCCAAGCACCTAAGTCGAAGGAACAAGTCTGTAGAGAATTCCTGCTTCTGCGAAAAGAGGCCTTCCTGAGGCTGGAAGCAGTTTGCTGTGTGCCTGCGTGAGAGAACTGCAACGGAGTTCCAAAACATTGTCCAAGTGAGACTCAGGCTCCTCAAGAAGGCAGAGCACCACTCCCCACTTGTTTCAAGGTCTGTGGGAGCAAGCAGTTTACTCTGCACTGTGGGTGAGAGCCTGGGGATGGGTTCCATACGTATACTGGACGGAGAATGAGGCCGGTGCACAAGGAAGCTGTCACCTCACTCCTTGTTTACGAGGCTAGTACCGTTGCCCCGTGTGTGCCTGTAGGCCGAGGGCCAAGCACCTAAGTCGAAGAAACAAGGCTGTAGAGAATTCCTGCTTCAGCGAAAAGAGGCCTTCGTGAGGCTAGAAGCATTTTGCTGTGTGCATGCGTGAGAGAACTGCAAGGGAGTCCCAAAACAATGACCGTGTGAGACGCAGGCTCCGCAAGAAGGCAGAGCACCACTCCCCACTTGTTTCAAGGTCTGTGAGAGGAAGCACTTTACTCTGCACTGTGGGTGAGAGCCTCGGGATGGGTTCCATACGTAACCTGGACTGAGAAAGAGGCCGGTGCAGAAGGAAGCTGTCACCTCACTCTTTGTTTACGAGGCTAGTACCGTTGCCCCGTGTGTGCCTGCAGGCCGAAAGCCAAGCACTGAAGTCGAAGGAACAGGTGTGAGGAGAATTCCTCCTTCAGCGAAATTAGGCCTTCCTGAGGCTGGAAGCAGTTTGCTGTGTGCATGCGTGAGAGCACAGCAAGGGAGTCGGGAGGCAGGTTCCGAATGAGACTCAGGCCCTGGCAGAAGGCAGCACACGACTCCCCACTTGTTTCATGAAGCTCGCACTGCGGCCTCACTTTTACATGGAAGCCCTATTGTTAACGTTCGAACTCGAAGAAACAACACGGTAGCGAAACCGTGCTTTAGCTACCATCCACCTCTCTGAGGGAAGAAGCAGTTTCCGGGCTACCGTGGGTGAGAGCCTGGGGAACGCGTTCCTCACGTGAAACCGAGGGAGAAGATGTCGGGGCCAGAAGGCACCTCTCGACTCAGCTCTTGTTACCTGAAGCTAACCCTTACAGCTCCATGTGTGCCTAGGAATGCTAAGGGCTCCACACTGATTTGGCAGAAAGAAGGCAGTAAAGAATCCCAGCTTCAGTTCATCTGCCTCTCCACAAGGTGGCAGCATTTTGAACTCTGCTTCAGGGCAAATGTGGGGAGTGAGTCCCAGTAGAATTCCGAGGGAGAAATAAGCATGGGCAGAGAAGGCACCCGTCGACTCAACTCTTGTTTCAGGAACCTAGGTCGGCTCTCCCGCGTGTGCGTGGAGTCCTAAGGGCCGTCCACCCAACGCAAAGGAACAAAACTCTAGAGAACCCGTGCCTCAGCACAGATCGCCCTTCCTGAGCGTGAACTTCATCTCGTGTGTGTTTCTGTGAAAGCATGCGACATGGAACCTAAACGGAACCCGGTGTGAGAAGCAGGCCTGTAAGGAAGGCTGCTGTCGACTCACCTGTTGTGTTAGGAGATTCGCCGTGCTTTGCCTTGTGTGCCTGGATGCCTAGTTGCCGGGCTACTAACACCAAGCATCAATGCTAGAGAGTTCCTGCGCTTTAGTTAACATTGCCGTTCCTGAAGCCAGAGGAATGTCACAGTGCTCGTATAGGAGAGATCGGGGAAAGGGTCTCATACGTGAAATGGAGCGAGAAAGAGGCCGGTACGGAAGGCCGCTCTCAACTCACCTCTTGTTGAGGAGGCCGGTACCCTTGCCCCGGGTGTGCCTGCAGGCCGAAAGCCAACCGCCTAAGTCAAAGGAACAAGTCTGTAGGGAATTCCTGCTTCGGCTAAAAGAGCCATGACTGAGAGTGGACGCATCTTGCTGTGTGCATGCGTGAGCGCACTGCAACTGAGTCCCAAACCATTTCCCGTGGGAGACTCAGGCCCCGAGAGAAGGCAGCGCACGACTGCCCACTTGTTTCATGAAGCTAGCACTGCGGCCCAACCTCTGCATGGAAGTCAAATCGCTTGCGTACTACCTCTTAGGAACAACAGTGTACAGAAACCGTGCTTTGGCTACCGTCGACCTCTCTGTGGGAGGAAGCAGTTTGCACTGTGGGGGAGACCCTGGGGACGGGTTCCATACGTAAACTCCATGGAGAAACAGGCCGGTGCAGAAGGAAGCTGTCACCTCCCTCCATCTTTACGAGGCTAGTACCGTTGCCCCGTGTGTGCCTGCAGGCCTAAAGCCAAGCACCTAAGTCGAAGGAACAAGTCTGTAGAGAATTCCTGCTTCAGCGAAAAGAGGCCTTCCTAAGGCTGGAAGCATTTTGTTGTGTGCATGCGTGAGATCACTGCAAGGGAGTCCCAAAACATTGTCCGTGTGAGACCCAGGCTCCAGAAGAAGGCAGAGCACCACTCCCCACTTGTTTCATGATCTGTGGGAGGAAGCACTTTACTCTGCACTGTGGGTGAGAGCCTGGGGTGGGTTCCATACGTAAACTGGATGGAGAAAGAGGCCGGTGCAGAAGAAAGCTGTCACCTCACTCCTTGTTTACGAGGCTAGTACCGTTGCCCCGTGTGTGCCTGTAGGCCGAGGGCCAAGCACCTAAGTCGAAGGAACAAGGCTGTAGAGAATTCCTGCTTCAGCGAAAAGAGGCCTTCGTGAGGCTAGAAGCATTTTGCTGTGTGCATGCGTGAGAGAACTGCAAGGGAGTCCCAAAACAATGACCGTGTGAGACTCAGGCTCCGCAAGAAGGCAGAGCACCACTCCCCACTTGTTTCAAGGTCTGTGAGAGGAAGCACTTTACTCTGCACTGTGGGTGAGAGCCTCGGGATGGGTTCCATACGTAAACTGGACTGAGAAAGAGGCCGGTGCAGAAGGAAGCTGTCACCTCACTCTTTGTTTACGAGGCTAGTACCGTTGCCCCGTGTGTGCCTGCAGGCCGAAAGCCAAGCACTGAAGTCGAAGGAACAGGTGTGAGGAGAATTCCTCCTTCAGCGAAATTAGGCCTTCCTGAGGCTGGAAGCAGTTTGCTGTGTGCATGCGTGAGAGCACAGCAAGGGAGTCGGGAGGCAGGTTCCGAATGAGACTCAGGCCCTGGCAGAAGGCAGCACACGACTCCCCACTTGTTTCATGAAGCTCGCACTGCGGCCTCACTTTTACATGGAAGCCCTATTGTTAACGTTCGAACTCGAAGAAACAACACGGTAGCGAAACCGTGCTTTAGCTACCATCCACCTCTCTGAGGGAAGAAGCAGTTTCCGGGCTACCGTGGGTGAGAGCCTGGGGAACGCGTTCCTCACGTGAAACCGAGGGAGAAGATGTCGGGGCCAGAAGGCACCTCTCGACTCAGCTCTTGTTACCTGAAGCTAACCCTTACAGCTCCATGTGTGCCTAGGAATGCTAAGGGCTCCACACTGATTTGGCAGAAAGAAGGCAGTAAAGAATCCCAGCTTCAGTTCATCTGCCTCTCCACAGGGTGGCAGCATTTTGAACTCTGCTTCAGGGCAAATGTGGGGAGTGAGTCCCAGTAGAATTCCGAGGGAGAAATAAGCATGGGCAGAGAAGGCACCCGTCGACTCAACTCTTGTTTCAGGAACCTAGGTCGGCTCTCCCGCGTGTGCGTGGAGTCCTAAGGGCCGTCCACCCAACGCAAAGGAACAAAACTCTAGAGAACCCGTGCCTCAGCACAGATCGCCCTTCCTGAGCGTGAACTTCATCTCGTGTGTGTTTCTGTGAAAGCATGCGACATGGAACCTAAACGGAACCCGGTGTGAGAAGCAGGCCTGTAAGGAAGGCTGCTGTCGACTCACCTGTTGTGTTAGGAGATTCGCCGTGCTTTGCCTTGTGTGCCTGGATGCCTAGTTGCCGGGCTACTAACACCAAGCATCAATGCTAGAGAGTTCCTGCGCTTTAGTTAACATTGCCGTTCCTGAAGCCAGAGGAATGTCACAGTGCTCGTATAGGAGAGACCGGGGAAAGGGTCCCATACGTGAAATGGAGCGAGAAAGAGGCCGGTACGGAAGGCCGCTCTCAACTCACCTCTTGTTGAGGAGGCCGGTACCCTTGCCCCGGGTGTGCCTGCAGGCCGAAAGCCAACCGCCTAAGTCAAAGGAACAAGTCTGTAGGGAATTCCTGCTTCGGCTAAAAGAGCCATGACTGAGAGTGGACGCATCCTGCTGTGTGCATGCGTGAGCGCACTGCAACTGAGTCCCAAACCATTTCCCGTGGGAGACTCAGGCCCGGGAGAAGGCAGCGCACGACTGCCCACTTGTTTCATGAAGCTAGCACTGCGGCCCAACCTCTGCATGGAAGTCAAATCGCTTGCGTACTACCTCTTAGAAACAACAGTGTACAGAAACCGTGCTTTGGCTACCGTCGACCTCTCTGTGGGAGGAAGCAGTTTGCACTGTGGGGGAGACCCTGGGGACGGGTTCCATACGTAAACTCCATGGAGAAACAGGCCGGTGCAGAAGGAAGCTGTCACCTCACTCCTTGTTTACGAGGCTAGTGCCGTTGCCCCTTTTGTGCCTGCAGGCCTAACGCCAAGCACCTAAGTCGAAGGAACAAGACTGTAGGGAATTCCTGCTTCAGCGAAAAGAGGCCTTCCTGAGGCTGGAAGCATTTTGCTGTGTGCATGCGTGAGAGCACTGCAAGCGAGTCCGGAGGCATGTTCCGAGTGAGACTCAGGCCCTGGCAGAAGGCAACGCACGACTCCCCACTTGCTTCATGAAGCTCGCACTGCGGCCTCACTTTTACATGGAAGCCTAATTGTTAACGTTCGAACTCGGAGAAACAACACGGTAGCGAAACCGAGCTTTAGCTACCATCCACCTCTCTGAGGGAAGAAGCAGTTTCCAGCCTACCGTGGGTGAGAGCCTGGGGAACGCGTTCCTCACGTGAAACCGAGGGAGAAGATGTCCGGGCCAGAAGGCACCTCTCGAATCAGCCCTTGAAACCAGAAGCTAACCCTTACTGTTCCATGTGTGCCTAGGAATGCTAAGGGCTCCAAACTGATTTGGCAGAAAGAAGGCAGTAAAGAATCCCAGCTTCAGTTCATCTGCCTCTCCACAGGGTGGCAGCATTTTGAACTCTGCTTCAGGGCAAATGTGGGGAGTGAGTCCCAGTAGAATTCCGAGGGAGAAATAAGCATGGGCAGAGAAGGCACCCGTCGACTCAACTCTTGTTTCAGGAACCTAGGTCGGCTCTCCCGCGTGTGCGTGGAGTCCTAAGGGCCGTCCACCCAACTCAAAGGAAGAAAACTCTAGAGAACCCGTGCCTCAGCACAGATCGCCCTTCCTGAGCGTGAACTTCATCTCGTGTGTGTTTCTGTGAAAGCATGCGACATGGAACCTAAACGGAATCCGGAGTGAGAAGCAGGCCTGTAAGGAAGGCTGCTGTCGACTCACCTGTTGTGTTAGGAGATTCGCCGTGCTTTGCCTTGTGTGCCTGGATGCCTAGTTGCCGGCCTACTAACACCAAACATCAATGCTAGAGAGTTCCTGCGCTTTAGTTAACATTGCCGTTCCTGAAGCCAGAGGAATGTCACAGTGCTCGTACAGGAGAGACCGGGGAAAGGGTCCCATACGTGAAATGGAGCGAGAAAGAGGCCGGTACGGAAGGCCGCTCTCAACTCACCTCTTGTTGAGGAGGCCGGTACCCTTGCCCCGGGTGTGCCTGCAGGCCGAAAGCCAACCGCCTAAGTCAAAGGAACAAGTCTGTAGGGAATTCCTGCTTCGGCTAAAAGAGCCATGACTGAGAGTGGACGCATCTTGCTGTGTGCATCCGTGAGCGCACTGCAACTGAGTCCCAAACCATTTCCCGTGGGAGACTCATGAACCGGGAGAAGGCAGCGCACGACTGCCCACTTGTTTCATGAAGCTAGCACTGCGGTCCAACCTCTGCATGGAAGTCAAATCGCTTGCGTACTACCTCTTAGAATCAACAGTGTACAGAAACCGTGCTTTGGCTACCGTCGACCTCTCTGTGGGAGGAAGCAGTTTGCACTGTGGGGGAGACCCTGGGGACGGGTTCCATACGTAAACTCCATGGAGAAACAGGCCGGTGCAGAAGGAAGCTGTCACCTCCCTCCATCTTTACGAGGCTAGTACCGTTGCCCCGTGTGTGCCTGCAGGCCTAAAGCCAAGCACCTAAGTCGAAGGAACAAGTCTGTTTTGAATTCCTGCGTCAGCGAAAAGAGGCCTTCCTGAGGCTGGAAGCGTTTTGTTGTGTGCATGCGTGAGATCACTGCAAGGGAGTCCCAAAACATTGTCCGTGTGAGACTCAGGCTCCACAAGAAGGCAGAGCACCACTCCCCACTTGTTTCATGGTCTGTGGGAGGAAGCACTTTACTCTGCACTGTGGGTGAGAGCCTGGGGTGGGTTCCATACGTAAACTGGATGGAGAAAGAGGCCGGTGCAGAAGAAAGCTGTCACCTCACTCCTTGTTTACGAGGCTAGTACCGTTGCCCGGTGTGTGCCTGCAGGCCGAATGCCAAGCACTTAAGTCGCAGGAACAGGTCTGAGGAGAATTCCTCCTTCAGCGAAATTAGGCCTTCCTGAGGCTGGAAGCATTTTCCTGTGTGCATGCGTGAGAACACTGCAAGGGAGTCCGGAGGCAGGTTCCGAGTGAGACTCACGCCCTGGCAGAAGGCAGCACACGACTCCCCGCTTGTTTCATGAAGCTAGCACTGCGGCCCCACTTCTGCATGGAAGTCAAATCGCTTGCGTTCTACCTCTTAGAAACAACAGTGTACAGAAACCGTGCTTTGGCTACCGTCGACCTCTCTGTGGGAGGAAGCAGTTTGCACTGTGGGGGAGACCGTGGGGACGGGTTCCATACGTAAAGTCCATGGAGAAACAGGCCGGTGCAGAAGGAAGCTGTCAACTCCCTCCTTCTTTACGAGGCTAGTACCTTTGCCCCGTGTGTGCCTGCAGGCCTAAAGCCAAGCACCTAAGTCGAAGGAACAAGTCTTTTTTGAATTCCTGCGTCAGCGAAAAGAGGCCTTCCTGAGGCTGGAAGCGTTTTGTTGTGTGCATGCGTGAGATCACTGCAAGGGAGTCCCAAAACATTGTCCGTGTGAGACTCAGGCTCCACAAGAAGGCAGAGCACCACTCCCCACTTGTTTCATGGTCTGTGGGAGGAAGCACTTTACTCTGCACTGTGGGTGAGAGCCTGGGGTGGGTTCCATACGTAAACTGGATGGAGAAAGAGGCCGGTGCAGAAGAAAGCTGTCACCTCACTCCTTGATTACGAGGCTAGTACCGTTGCCCGGTGTGTGCCTGCAGGCCGAATGCCAAGCACTTAAGTCGCAGGAACAGGTCTGAGGAGAATTCCTCCTTCAGCGAAATTAGGCCTTCCTGAGGCTGGAAGCATTTTGCTGTGTGCATGCGTGAGAACACTGCAAGGGAGTCCGGAGGCAGGTTCCGAGTGAGACTCAGGCCCTGGCAGAAGGCAGCACACGACTCCCCGCTTGTTTCATGAAGCTAGCACTGCGGCCCCACTTCTGCATGGAAGTCAAATCGCTTGCGTTCTACCTCTTAGAAACAACAGTGTACAGAAACCGTGCTTTGGCTACCGTCGACCTCTCTGTGGGAGGAAGCAGTTTGCACTGTGGGGGAGACCCTGGGGACGGGTTCCATACGTAAACTCCATGGAGAAACAGGCCGATGCAGAAGGAAGCTGTCACCTCCCTCCATCTTTACGAGGCTAGTACCGTTGCCCCGTGTGTGCCTGCAGGCCTAAAGCCAAGCACCTAAGTCGAAGGAACAAGTCTGTAGAGAATTCCTGCGTCAGCGAAAAGAGGCCTTCCTGAGGCTGGAAGCATTTTGTTGTGTGCATGCGTGAGATCACTGCAAGGGAGTCCCAAAACATTGTCCGTGTGAGACCCAGGCTCCAGAAGAAGGAAGAGCAACACTCCCCACTTGTTTCTTGGTATGTGGAGGAAGCACTTTACTCTGCACTGTGGGTGAGAGCCTGGGGTGGGTTCCTTACGTAAACTGAATGGAGAAAGAGGCCGGTGCAGAAGAAAGCTGTCACCTCACTCCTTGTTTACGAGGCTAGTACCGTTGCCCGGTGTGTGCCTGCAGGCCGAAAGCCCAGCACTTAAGTCGCAGGAACAGGTCTGAGGAGAATTCCTCCTTCAGCGAAATTAGGCCTTCCTGAGGCTGGAAGCATTTTGCTGTGTGCATGCGTGAGAGCACTGCAAGGGAGTCCGGAGGCAGGTTCCGAGTGAGACTCAGGCCCTGGCAGAAGGCAGCACACGACTCCCCGCTTGTTTCATGAAGCTAGCACAGCGGCCCCACTTCTGCATGGAAGTCAAATCGCTTGCGTTCTACCTCTTAGAAACAACAGTGTACAGAAACCGTGCTTTGGCTACCGTCGACCTCTCTGTGGGAGGAAGCAGTTTGCACTGTGGGGGAGACCCTGGGGACGGGTTCCATACGTAAACTCCATGGAGAAACAGGCCGGTGTAGAAGCAAGCTGTCAACTCCCTCCTTCTTTACGACGCTAGTACCTTTGCCCCGTGTGTGCCTGCAGGCCTAAAGCCAAGCACCTAAGTCGAAGGAACAAGTCTGCAGAGAATTCCTGCTTCAGCGAAAAGAGGCCTTCCTGAGGCTGGAAGCAGTTTGCTGTGTGCATGCGTGAGAGAACTACAAGGGAGTCCCAAAACATTGTCCGTGTGAGTCTCAGGCCATGGAAGAAGCCAGGGCACGACTCCCAATTTGTTTCATGGTGTGTGGAAGGAAGCATTTTACCCTGCACTGTGGGTAAGAGCCTAGGCTCAGGTTCCAAAGGTAAACTCGATGGAGAAACAGGTCGGTGCAGAAGGAACCTGTCACCTCACTCCTTGTTTACGAGGCTAGTACCGTTGCCTCTTTTGTGCCTGCAGGCCTAACGCCAAGCACCTAAGTCGAAGGAACAAGACTGTAGGGAATTCCTGCTTCAGCGAAAAGAGGCCTTCCTGAGGCTGGAAGCATTTTGCTGTGTGCATGCGTGAGAGCACTGCAAGGGAGTCCCAAAACATTGTCCGTGTGAGACTCAGGCTCCGCAAGAAGGCAGAGCAGCACTGCCCACTTGTTTCATGGTGTGTGGGAGGAAGCACTTTACTCTGCACTGTGGGTGAGAGCCTCGGGATGGGTTCCATACGTAAACTGGACTGAGAAAGAGTCCGGTGCAGAAGGAAGCTGTCACCTCACTCTTTGTTTACGAGGCTAGTACCGTTGCCCCGTGTGTGCCTGCAGGCCGAAAGCCAAGCACTGAAGTCGAAGGAACAGGTCTGAGGAGAATTCCTCCTTCAGCGAAATTAGGCCTTCCTGAGGCTGGAAGCATTTTGCTGTGTACATGCGTGAGAGCACTGCAAGGGAGTCCGGGGGCAGGTTCCTTATGAGACTCAGGCCCTGTCAGAAGGCAGCACACGACTCCCCATTTGTTTCATGAAGCTAGCACTGCGGCCCCACTTCTGCATGGAAGTCAAATCGCTTGCGTTCTACCTCTTAGAAACAACAGTGTACAGAAACTGTGTTTTGGCTACCGTCGACCTCTCTGTGGGAGGAAGCAGTTTGCACTGTGGGGGAGACCCTGGGGACGGGTTCCATACGTAAACTCCATGGAGAAACAGGCCAGTGCAGAAGGAAGTTGTCAACTCTCTCCTTCTTTACAAGGCTAGTACCTTTGCCCCGTGCGTGCCTGCAGTCCTAAAGCCAAGCACCTAAGTCGAAGGAACAAGTCTGTAGAGAATTCCTGCTTCTGCGAAAAGAGGCCTTCCTGAGGCTGGAAGCAGTTTGCTGTGTGCCTGCGTGAGAGAACTGCAACGGAGTTCCAAAACATTGTCCAAGTGAGACTCAGGCTCCTCAAGAAGGCAGAGCACCACTCCCCACTTGTTTCAAGGTCTGTGGGAGCAAGCAGTTTACTCTGCACTGTGGGTGAGAGCCTGGGGATGGGTTCCATACGTATACTGGACGGAGAATGAGGCCGGTGCACAAGGAAGCTGTCACCTCACTCCTTGTTTACGAGGCTAGTACCGTTGCCCCGTGTGTGCCTGTAGGCCGAGGGCCAAGCACCTAAGTCGAAGAAACAAGGCTGTAGAGAATTCCTGCTTCAGCGAAAAGAGGCCTTCGTGAGGCTAGAAGCATTTTGCTGTGTGCATGCGTGAGAGAACTGCAAGGGAGTCCCAAAACAATGACCGTGTGAGACGCAGGCTCCGCAAGAAGGCAGAGCACCACTCCCCACTTGTTTCAAGGTCTGTGAGAGGAAGCACTTTACTCTGCACTGTGGGTGAGAGCCTCGGGATGGGTTCCATACGTAACCTGGACTGAGAAAGAGGCCGGTGCAGAAGGAAGCTGTCACCTCACTCTTTGTTTACGAGGCTAGTACCGTTGCCCCGTGTGTGCCTGCAGGCCGAAAGCCAAGCACTGAAGTCGAAGGAACAGGTGTGAGGAGAATTCCTCCTTCAGCGAAATTAGGCCTTCCTGAGGCTGGAAGCAGTTTGCTGTGTGCATGCGTGAGAGCACAGCAAGGGAGTCGGGAGGCAGGTTCCGAATGAGACTCAGGCCCTGGCAGAAGGCAGCACACGACTCCCCACTTGTTTCATGAAGCTCGCACTGCGGCCTCACTTTTACATGGAAGCCCTATTGTTAACGTTCGAACTCGAAGAAACAACACGGTAGCGAAACCGTGCTTTAGCTACCATCCACCTCTCTGAGGGAAGAAGCAGTTTCCGGGCTACCGTGGGTGAGAGCCTGGGGAACGCGTTCCTCACGTGAAACCGAGGGAGAAGATGTCGGGGCCAGAAGGCACCTCTCGACTCAGCTCTTGTTACCTGAAGCTAACCCTTACAGCTCCATGTGTGCCTAGGAATGCTAAGGGCTCCACACTGATTTGGCAGAAAGAAGGCAGTAAAGAATCCCAGCTTCAGTTCATCTGCCTCTCCACAAGGTGGCAGCATTTTGAACTCTGCTTCAGGGCAAATGTGGGGAGTGAGTCCCAGTAGAATTCCGAGGGAGAAATAAGCATGGGCAGAGAAGGCACCCGTCGACTCAACTCTTGTTTCAGGAACCTAGGTCGGCTCTCCCGCGTGTGCGTGGAGTCCTAAGGGCCGTCCACCCAACGCAAAGGAACAAAACTCTAGAGAACCCGTGCCTCAGCACAGATCGCCCTTCCTGAGCGTGAACTTCATCTCGTGTGTGTTTCTGTGAAAGCATGCGACATGGAACCTAAACGGAACCCGGTGTGAGAAGCAGGCCTGTAAGGAAGGCTGCTGTCGACTCACCTGTTGTGTTAGGAGATTCGCCGTGCTTTGCCTTGTGTGCCTGGATGCCTAGTTGCCGGGCTACTAACACCAAGCATCAATGCTAGAGAGTTCCTGCGCTTTAGTTAACATTGCCGTTCCTGAAGCCAGAGGAATGTCACAGTGCTCGTATAGGAGAGATCGGGGAAAGGGTCTCATACGTGAAATGGAGCGAGAAAGAGGCCGGTACGGAAGGCCGCTCTCAACTCACCTCTTGTTGAGGAGGCCGGTACCCTTGCCCCGGGTGTGCCTGCAGGCCGAAAGCCAACCGCCTAAGTCAAAGGAACAAGTCTGTAGGGAATTCCTGCTTCGGCTAAAAGAGCCATGACTGAGAGTGGACGCATCTTGCTGTGTGCATGCGTGAGCGCACTGCAACTGAGTCCCAAACCATTTCCCGTGGGAGACTCAGGCCCCGAGAGAAGGCAGCGCACGACTGCCCACTTGTTTCATGAAGCTAGCACTGCGGCCCAACCTCTGCATGGAAGTCAAATCGCTTGCGTACTACCTCTTAGGAACAACAGTGTACAGAAACCGTGCTTTGGCTACCGTCGACCTCTCTGTGGGAGGAAGCAGTTTGCACTGTGGGGGAGACCCTGGGGACGGGTTCCATACGTAAACTCCATGGAGAAACAGGCCGGTGCAGAAGGAAGCTGTCACCTCCCTCCATCTTTACGAGGCTAGTACCGTTGCCCCGTGTGTGCCTGCAGGCCTAAAGCCAAGCACCTAAGTCGAAGGAACAAGTCTGTAGAGAATTCCTGCTTCAGCGAAAAGAGGCCTTCCTAAGGCTGGAAGCATTTTGTTGTGTGCATGCGTGAGATCACTGCAAGGGAGTCCCAAAACATTGTCCGTGTGAGACCCAGGCTCCAGAAGAAGGCAGAGCACCACTCCCCACTTGTTTCATGATCTGTGGGAGGAAGCACTTTACTCTGCACTGTGGGTGAGAGCCTGGGGTGGGTTCCATACGTAAACTGGATGGAGAAAGAGGCCGGTGCAGAAGAAAGCTGTCACCTCACTCCTTGTTTACGAGGCTAGTACCGTTGCCCCGTGTGTGCCTGTAGGCCGAGGGCCAAGCACCTAAGTCGAAGGAACAAGGCTGTAGAGAATTCCTGCTTCAGCGAAAAGAGGCCTTCGTGAGGCTAGAAGCATTTTGCTGTGTGCATGCGTGAGAGAACTGCAAGGGAGTCCCAAAACAATGACCGTGTGAGACGCAGGCTCCGCAAGAAGGCAGAGCACCACTCCCCACTTGTTTCAAGGTCTGTGAGAGGAAGCACTTTACTCTGCACTGTGGGTGAGAGCCTCGGGATGGGTTCCATACGTAAACTGGACTGAGAAAGAGGCCGGTGCAGAAGGAAGCTGTCACCTCACTCTTTGTTTACGAGGCTAGTACCGTTGCCCCGTGTGTGCCTGCAGGCCGAAAGCCAAGCACTGAAGTCGAAGGAACAGGTGTGAGGAGAATTCCTCCTTCAGCGAAATTAGGCCTTCCTGAGGCTGGAAGCAGTTTGCTGTGTGCATGCGTGAGAGCACAGCAAGGGAGTCGGGAGGCAGGTTCCGAATGAGACTCAGGCCCTGGCAGAAGGCAGCACACGACTCCCCACTTGTTTCATGAAGCTCGCACTGCGGCCTCACTTTTACATGGAAGCCCTATTGTTAACGTT
>NW_026991890.1:0-90027 GCF_029215605.1 Mirounga angustirostris
AGCAGCTCCCGAGGGTAGAAGCATGGCGTGGTGTGCGTGCAGGAGAGCCCTGCAAGGGAGCCCAAAGCCTTTTGCGAGGGAGACGCAGGCCCCGGCAGAAGGCAGAACACGACTAGCCGTGTGGTTGATCTAGCCAGCCCCTGCGGCCCTACTTGGGCATGGAAGCCTAAAGGCGGGCGTTCCAACGCGGAGAAACAACAGTGTGCAGAAACCGTGCTTTAAGCTACCGTCGACCTCTCTGCGGGAGGAAGCGGTTTAGGGTGGAGCGTGGGTGAGAGAGAGCCTGGGGACGGGCTCCATACAGAGAATCGGGGGAGAGACAGGCCGGTGCCGAAGGCAGCTGTCAACTCACCTCGTGTGGACGAGGCCATTCCCGTTGCCCCGTGTGTGCGTGCAGGCCTAAAGGCAGCCCCCTAACTGGAAGCCACAGCTCTGGTGAGAACCCGCGCTTCAGCTCCAATAGCCGTTGCTGAGGTGGGCAGCCGTTTGCTGTGGGAATGCGGAGAGCACGGCAAGTGAGGCCGAGAGCCTTTTCGAAGTGAGACTCGGGCCCTGGGCGGCAGGAGGCAGAACACGACTCCTCCCGTGTTTCATGAAACGAGCACTGCGGGCCCACTTTCCATGGGAGTCTAATGGCTAGCAGTCTTCCTCGAAAACCATACGATAGAGGAGCCGTGCTTTGGCTCCCATCCACCTCTCGGAGGGAGGAAGCAGCTTCCAGGCTGCCGTGGGTGAGAGTCCGGGGAGCGGTCTCCTTCCGTGACAGCCAGGGAGCAGAAGTCCGGGCCAGAAGGCACCCCTTGGCCCAGCGCTTGTGACCTGAAGCTAACGCCACTGCTCCATGTGTGCACTGGAATGCTGGGGTGCTCCACACTGATCTGGCAGAAAGAAGCCTGTAAAGACTCCCAGCTGCAGCTCATTCGCCTCTGCACAGGGTGGCAGCATTTTCAACTCTGCTGGAGGGCAAACCTGGGGACTGAGTCCCAGCAGAATTCCGAGGGAGAAATAGGCATGGGCCGAAGGCACCTCTCGACTCAGCTCTTGTTTCGGGAACCTAGATCGGCTCTCCCGTGCGTGCGTGGAGTCCTAACGGCCGCCCACACCATCGCAAAGGGACAAAGCTGTAGAGAACCCTTGCCTCAGCAAAGATCGCCCTTCCTGAGCGTGAGCGTCATCTGTCGTGTGTTTTGGTGAAAGCTTGGGGAAGGGAACGAAAACGTAACTCTGAGTGAGAAGCAGGAGTGTAAAGGAAGGCTGCTGTCGACTCCCCTCTCCGTTTAGGAGATTGGCACTGCTGTACCCCGTGTGCCTGGATGCCTAGCTACCCGGGCTACCAACGCCAAGAATCCATGCTACCGACTTAGCTGCGCTTTAGTGAACTTCGCCGTCCCTGAAGCTGGAGCAATTTTCCAGTGTTCTTGTAGGAGAGGCCGGGAAAGGGTCCCCCACGTGAAATGGAGTGAGAAGCAGGCCGGTGCGCGAGGCGGCTCTCAACACACCTCTTGTTTATGAGGCTGGGACCCTGGCCCCGGGTGTGCCTGCGGGCCTAAGTAGCCAACCACCTAACTCAAAGGAACAACTCCGTAGAGCATCCCTGCTTCGGCTGAAAGAGCCCTCTGCCGGAGGGTGGACGCATTTTGCTGTGCGCGTGAGGGAGCCCACTGCAAGTGAGCCCACCCCCCAGGTTCCGGGTGAGGCTCAGGCCCCGGGAGAGAGCAGAACACGACTCCCCACTTGTTTCATGAAGTTAGCACTGCGGCCCCACTCTCGCATGAAGTCGAAGAGCCCGCGTTCCAGCCGGGAGAAGCAACACTGTAGGGAAACCGTGCTTTAGCTACCCTCGTCCTCCCTGTGAGAGGAAGCAGTTTAGGGTGTACTGTGGGTGAGAGCCTGGGGACGGGTTCCATTACGTAAAATCGTGGGAGAGACAGGCCGGTGCAGAAGGCAGCTCTCAACTCACACCATGGTTACGGGTCTAGTACCGATGCCCCCGGTGGAGGTGCGTGGAGCCTCAAAGACAACCCCCTAACTCGAAGGAAGAACTCGGGAGAGAATCCGTGCTTCAGCTAAACCAGCAGCTCCCGAGGGTAGAAGCATGGCGTGGTGTGCGTGCAGGAGAGCACTGCAAGGGAGCCCAAAGCCTTTTGCGAGGGAGACGCAGGCCCCGGCAGAAGGCAGAACACGACTAGCCGTGTGGTTGATCTAGCCAGCCCTGCGGCCCTACTTGGGCATGGAAGCCTAAAGGCGGGCGTTCAACTCGGAGAAACAACAGTGTGCAGAAACCGTGCTTTAAGCTACCGTCGACCTCTCTGCGGGAGGAAGCGGTTTAGGGTGGAGCGTGGGTGAGAGAGAGCCTGGGGACGGGCTCCATACAGAGAATCGGGGGAGAGACAGGCCGGTGCCGAAGGCAGCTGTCAACTCACCTCGTGTGGACGAGGCCATTCCCGTTGCCCCGTGTGTGCGTGCAGGCCTAAAGGCAGCCCCCTAACTGGAAGCCACAGCTCTGGTGAGAACCCGCGCTTCAGCTCCAATAGCCGTTGCTGAGGTGGGCAGCCGTTTGCTGTGGGAATGCGGAGAGCACGGCAAGTGAGGCCGAGAGCCTTTTCGAAGTGAGACTCGGGCCCTGGGCGGCAGGAGGCAGAACACGACTCCTCCCGTGTTTCATGAAACGAGCACTGCGGGCCCACTTTCCATGGGAGTCTAATGGCTAGCAGTCTTCCTCGAAAACCCATACGATAGAGGAGCCGTGCTTTGGCTCCCATCCACCTCTCGGAGGGAGGAAGCAGCTTCCAGGCTGCCGTGGGTGAGAGTCCGGGGAGCGGTCTCCTTCCGTGACAGCCAGGGAGCAGAAGTCCGGGCCAGAAGGCACCCCTTGGCCCAGCGCTTGTGACCTGAAGCTAACGCCACTGCTCCATGTGTGCACTGGAATGCTGGGTGCTCCACACTGATCTGGCAGAAAGAAGCCTGTAAAGACTCCCAGCTGCAGCTCATTCGCCTCTGCACAGGGTGGCAGCATTTTCAACTCTGCTGGAGGGCAAACCTGGGGACTGAGTCCCAGCAGAATTCCGAGGGAGAAATAGGCATGGGCCGAAGGCACCTCTCGACTCAGCTCTTGTTTCGGGAACCTAGATCGGCTCTCCCGTGCGTGCGTGGAGTCCTAACGGCCGCCCACCCATCGCAAAGGGACAAAGCTGTAGAGAACCCTTGCCTCAGCAAAGATCGCCCTTCCTGAGCGTGAGCGTCATCTGTCGTGTGTTTTGGTGAAAGCTTGGGGAAGGGAACGAAAACGTAACTCTGAGTGAGAAGCAGGAGTGTAAAGGAAGGCTGCTGTCGACTCCCCTCTCCGTTTAGGAGATTGGCACTGCTGTACCCCGTGTGCCTGGATGCCTAGCTACCGGGCTACCAACGCCAAGAATCCATGCTACCGACTTAGCTGCGCTTTAGTGAACTTCGCCGTCCCTGAAGCTGGAGCAATTTTCCAGTGTTCTTGTAGGAGAGGCCGGGAAAGGGTCCCCCACGTGAAATGGAGTGAGAAGCAGGCCGGTGCGCGAGGCGGCTCTCAACACACCTCTTGTTTATGAGGCTGGGACCCTGGCCCCGGGTGTGCCTGCGGGCCTAAGTAGCCAACCACCTAACTCAAAGGAACAACTCCGTAGAGCATCCCTGCTTCGGCTGAAAGAGCCCTCTGCCGGAGGGTGGACGCATTTTGCTGTGCGCGTGAGGGAGCCCACTGCAAGTGAGCCCACCCCCAGGTTCCGGGTGAGGCTCAGGCCCCGGGAGAGAGCAGAACACGACTCCCCACTTGTTTCATGAAGTTAGCACTGCGGCCCCACTCTCGCATGGAAGTCGAAGAGCCCGCGTTCCAGCCGGGAGAAGCAACACTGTAGGGAAACCGTGCTTTAGCTACCCTCGTCCTCCCTGTGAGAGGAAGCAGTTTAGGGTGTACTGTGGGTGAGAGCCTGGGGACGGGTTCCATTACGTAAAATCGTGGGAGAGACAGGCCGGTGCAGAAGGCAGCTCTCAACTCACACCATGGTTACGGGTCTAGTACCGATGCCCCCGGTGGAGGTGCGTGGAGCCTCAAAGACAACCCCCTAACTCGAAGGAAGAACTCGGGAGAGAATCCGTGCTTCAGCTAAACCAGCAGCTCCCGAGGGTAGAAGCATGGCGTGGTGTGCGTGCAGGAGAGCACTGCAAGGGAGCCCAAAGCCTTTTGCGAGGGAGACGCAGGCCCCGGCAGAAGGCAGAACACGACTAGCCGTGTGGTTGATCTAGCCAGCCCTGCGGCCCTACTTGGGCATGGAAGCCTAAAGGCGGGCGTTCCAACTCGGAGAAACAACAGTGTGCAGAAACCGTGCTTTAAGCTACCGTCGACCTCTCTGCGGGAGGAAGCGGTTTAGGGTGGAGCGTGGGTGAGAGAGAGCCTGGGGACGGGCTCCATACAGAGAATCGGGGGAGAGACAGGCCGGTGCCGAAGGCAGCTGTCAACTCACCTCGTGTGGACGAGGCCATTCCCGTTGCCCCGTGTGTGCGTGCAGGCCTAAAGGCAGCCCCCTAACTGGAAGCCACAGCTCTGGTGAGAACCCGCGCTTCAGCTCCAATAGCCGTTGCTGAGGTGGGCAGCCGTTTGCTGTGGGAATGCGGAGAGCACGGCAAGTGAGGCCGAGAGCCTTTTCGAAGTGAGACTCGGGCCCTGGGCGGCAGGAGGCAGAACACGACTCCTCCCGTGTTTCATGAAACGAGCACTGCGGGCCCACTTTCCATGGGAGTCTAATGGCTAGCAGTCTTCCTCGAAAACCCATACGATAGAGGAGCCGTGCTTTGGCTCCCATCCACCTCTCGGAGGGAGGAAGCAGCTTCCAGGCTGCCGTGGGTGAGAGTCCGGGGAGCGGTCTCCTTCCGTGACAGCCAGGGAGCAGAAGTCCGGGCCAGAAGGCACCCCTTGGCCCAGCGCTTGTGACCTGAAGCTAACGCCACTGCTCCATGTGTGCACTGGAATGCTGGGTGCTCCACACTGATCTGGCAGAAAGAAGCCTGTAAAGACTCCCAGCTGCAGCTCATTCGCCTCTGCACAGGGTGGCAGCATTTTCAACTCTGCTGGAGGGCAAACCTGGGGACTGAGTCCCAGCAGAATTCCGAGGGAGAAATAGGCATGGGCCGAAGGCACCTCTCGACTCAGCTCTTGTTTCGGGAACCTAGATCGGCTCTCCCGTGCGTGCGTGGAGTCCTAACGGCCGCCCACCCATCGCAAAGGGACAAAGCTGTAGAGAACCCTTGCCTCAGCAAAGATCGCCCTTCCTGAGCGTGAGCGTCATCTGTCGTGTGTTTTGGTGAAAGCTTGGGGAAGGGAACGAAAACGTAACTCTGAGTGAGAAGCAGGAGTGTAAAGGAAGGCTGCTGTCGACTCCCCTCTCCGTTTAGGAGATTGGCACTGCTGTACCCCGTGTGCCTGGATGCCTAGCTACCGGGCTACCAACGCCAAGAATCCATGCTACCGACTTAGCTGCGCTTTAGTGAACTTCGCCGTCCCTGAAGCTGGAGCAATTTTCCAGTGTTCTTGTAGGAGAGGCCGGGAAAGGGTCCCCCACGTGAAATGGAGTGAGAAGCAGGCCGGTGCGCGAGGCGGCTCTCAACACACCTCTTGTTTATGAGGCTGGGACCCTGGCCCCGGGTGTGCCTGCGGGCCTAAGTAGCCAACCACCTAACTCAAAGGAACAACTCCGTAGAGCATCCCTGCTTCGGCTGAAAGAGCCCTCTGCCGGAGGGTGGACGCATTTTGCTGTGCGCGTGAGGGAGCCCACTGCAAGTGAGCCCACCCCCAGGTTCCGGGTGAGGCTCAGGCCCCGGGAGAGAGCAGAACACGACTCCCCACTTGTTTCATGAAGTTAGCACTGCGGCCCCACTCTCGCATGGAAGTCGAAGAGCCCGCGTTCCAGCCGGGAGAAGCAACACTGTAGGGAAACCGTGCTTTAGCTACCCTCGTCCTCCCTGTGAGAGGAAGCAGTTTAGGGTGTACTGTGGGTGAGAGCCTGGGGACGGGTTCCATTACGTAAAATCGTGGGAGAGACAGGCCGGTGCAGAAGGCAGCTCTCAACTCACACCATGGTGACGGGTCTAGTACCGATGCCCCCGGTGGAGGTGCGTGGAGCCTCAAAGACAACCCCCTAACTCGAAGGAAGAACTCGGGAGAGAATCCGTGCTTCAGCTAAACCAGCAGCTCCCGAGGGTAGAAGCATGGCGTGGTGTGCGTGCAGGAGAGCACTGCAAGGGAGCCCAAAGCCTTTTGCGAGGGAGACGCAGGCCCCGGCAGAAGGCAGAACACGACTAGCCGTGTGGTTGATCTAGCCAGCCCTGCGGCCCTACTTGGGCATGGAAGCCTAAAGGCGGGCGTTCCAACTCGGAGAAACAACAGTGTGCAGAAACCGTGCTTTAAGCTACCGTCGACCTCTCTGCGGGAGGAAGCGGTTTAGGGTGGAGCGTGGGTGAGAGAGAGCCTGGGGACGGGCTCCATACAGAGAATCGGGGGAGAGACAGGCCGGTGCCGAAGGCAGCTGTCAACTCACCTCGTGTGGACGAGGCCATTCCCGTTGCCCCGTGTGTGCGTGCAGGCCTAAAGGCAGCCCCCTAACTGGAAGCCACAGCTCTGGTGAGAACCCGCGCTTCAGCTCCAATAGCCGTTGCTGAGGTGGGCAGCCGTTTGCTGTGGGAATGCGGAGAGCACGGCAAGTGAGGCCGAGAGCCTTTTCGAAGTGAGACTCGGGCCCTGGGCGGCAGGAGGCAGAACACGACTCCTCCCGTGTTTCATGAAACGAGCACTGCGGGCCCACTTTCCATGGGAGTCTAATGGCTAGCAGTCTTCCTCGAAAACCCATACGATAGAGGAGCCGTGCTTTGGCTCCCATCCACCTCTCGGAGGGAGGAAGCAGCTTCCAGGCTGCCGTGGGTGAGAGTCCGGGGAGCGGTCTCCTTCCGTGACAGCCAGGGAGCAGAAGTCCGGGCCAGAAGGCACCCCTTGGCCCAGCGCTTGTGACCTGAAGCTAACGCCACTGCTCCATGTGTGCACTGGAATGCTGGGTGCTCCACACTGATCTGGCAGAAAGAAGCCTGTAAAGACTCCCAGCTGCAGCTCATTCGCCTCTGCACAGGGTGGCAGCATTTTCAACTCTGCTGGAGGGCAAACCTGGGGACTGAGTCCCAGCAGAATTCCGAGGGAGAAATAGGCATGGGCCGAAGGCACCTCTCGACTCAGCTCTTGTTTCGGGAACCTAGATCGGCTCTCCCGTGCGTGCGTGGAGTCCTAACGGCCGCCCACCCATCGCAAAGGGACAAAGCTGTAGAGAACCCTTGCCTCAGCAAAGATCGCCCTTCCTGAGCGTGAGCGTCATCTGTCGTGTGTTTTGGTGAAAGCTTGGGGAAGGGAACGAAAACGTAACTCTGAGTGAGAAGCAGGAGTGTAAAGGAAGGCTGCTGTCGACTCCCCTCTCCGTTTAGGAGATTGGCACTGCTGTACCCCGTGTGCCTGGATGCCTAGCTACCGGGCTACCAACGCCAAGAATCCATGCTACCGACTTAGCTGCGCTTTAGTGAACTTCGCCGTCCCTGAAGCTGGAGCAATTTTCCAGTGTTCTTGTAGGAGAGGCCGGGAAAGGGTCCCCCACGTGAAATGGAGTGAGAAGCAGGCCGGTGCGCGAGGCGGCTCTCAACACACCTCTTGTTTATGAGGCTGGGACCCTGGCCCCGGGTGTGCCTGCGGGCCTAAGTAGCCAACCACCTAACTCAAAGGAACAACTCCGTAGAGCATCCCTGCTTCGGCTGAAAGAGCCCTCTGCCGGAGGGTGGACGCATTTTGCTGTGCGCGTGAGGGAGCCCACTGCAAGTGAGCCCACCCCCAGGTTCCGGGTGAGGCTCAGGCCCCGGGAGAGAGCAGAACACGACTCCCCACTTGTTTCATGAAGTTAGCACTGCGGCCCCACTCTCGCATGGAAGTCGAAGAGCCCGCGTTCCAGCCGGGAGAAGCAACACTGTAGGGAAACCGTGCTTTAGCTACCCTCGTCCTCCCTGTGAGAGGAAGCAGTTTAGGGTGTACTGTGGGTGAGAGCCTGGGGACGGGTTCCATTACGTAAAATCGTGGGAGAGACAGGCCGGTGCAGAAGGCAGCTCTCAACTCACACCATGGTGACGGGTCTAGTACCGATGCCCCCGGTGGAGGTGCGTGGAGCCTCAAAGACAACCCCCTAACTCGAAGGAAGAACTCGGGAGAGAATCCGTGCTTCAGCTAAACCAGCAGCTCCCGAGGGTAGAAGCATGGCGTGGTGTGCGTGCAGGAGAGCCCTGCAAGGGAGCCCAAAGCCTTTTGCGAGGGAGACGCAGGCCCCGGCAGAAGGCAGAACACGACTAGCCGTGTGGTTGATCTAGCCAGCCCTGCGGCCCTACTTGGGCATGGAAGCCTAAAGGCGGGCGTTCCAACGCGGAGAAACAACAGTGTGCAGAAACCGTGCTTTAAGCTACCGTCGACCTCTCTGCGGGAGGAAGCGGTTTAGGGTGGAGCGTGGGTGAGAGAGAGCCTGGGGACGGGCTCCATACAGAGAATCGGGGGAGAGACAGGCCGGTGCCGAAGGCAGCTGTCAACTCACCTCGTGTGGACGAGGCCATTCCCGTTGCCCCGTGTGTGCGTGCAGGCCTAAAGGCAGCCCCCTAACTGGAAGCCACAGCTCTGGTGAGAACCCGCGCTTCAGCTCCAATAGCCGTTGCTGAGGTGGGCAGCCGTTTGCTGTGGGAATGCGGAGAGCACGGCAAGTGAGGCCGAGAGCCTTTTCGAAGTGAGACTCGGGCCCTGGGCGGCAGGAGGCAGAACACGACTCCTCCCGTGTTTCATGAAACGAGCACTGCGGGCCCACTTTCCATGGGAGTCTAATGGCTAGCAGTCTTCCTCGAAAACCCATACGATAGAGGAGCCGTGCTTTGGCTCCCATCCACCTCTCGGAGGGAGGAAGCAGCTTCCAGGCTGCCGTGGGTGAGAGTCCGGGGAGCGGTCTCCTTCCGTGACAGCCAGGGAGCAGAAGTCCGGGCCAGAAGGCACCCCTTGGCCCAGCGCTTGTGACCTGAAGCTAACGCCACTGCTCCATGTGTGCACTGGAATGCTGGGTGCTCCACACTGATCTGGCAGAAAGAAGCCTGTAAAGACTCCCAGCTGCAGCTCATTCGCCTCTGCACAGGGTGGCAGCATTTTCAACTCTGCTGGAGGGCAAACCTGGGGACTGAGTCCCAGCAGAATTCCGAGGGAGAAATAGGCATGGGCCGAAGGCACCTCTCGACTCAGCTCTTGTTTCGGGAACCTAGATCGGCTCTCCCGTGCGTGCGTGGAGTCCTAACGGCCGCCCACCCATCGCAAAGGGACAAAGCTGTAGAGAACCCTTGCCTCAGCAAAGATCGCCCTTCCTGAGCGTGAGCGTCATCTGTCGTGTGTTTTGGTGAAAGCTTGGGGAAGGGAACGAAAACGTAACTCTGAGTGAGAAGCAGGAGTGTAAAGGAAGGCTGCTGTCGACTCCCCTCTCCGTTTAGGAGATTGGCACTGCTGTACCCCGTGTGCCTGGATGCCTAGCTACCGGGCTACCAACGCCAAGAATCCATGCTACCGACTTAGCTGCGCTTTAGTGAACTTCGCCGTCCCTGAAGCTGGAGCAATTTTCCAGTGTTCTTGTAGGAGAGGCCGGGAAAGGGTCCCCCACGTGAAATGGAGTGAGAAGCAGGCCGGTGCGCGAGGCGGCTCTCAACACACCTCTTGTTTATGAGGCTGGGACCCTGGCCCCGGGTGTGCCTGCGGGCCTAAGTAGCCAACCACCTAACTCAAAGGAACAACTCCGTAGAGCATCCCTGCTTCGGCTGAAAGAGCCCTCTGCCGGAGGGTGGACGCATTTTGCTGTGCGCGTGAGGGAGCCCACTGCAAGTGAGCCCACCCCCAGGTTCCGGGTGAGGCTCAGGCCCCGGGAGAGAGCAGAACACGACTCCCCACTTGTTTCATGAAGTTAGCACTGCGGCCCCACTCTCGCATGGAAGTCGAAGAGCCCGCGTTCCAGCCGGGAGAAGCAACACTGTAGGGAAACCGTGCTTTAGCTACCCTCGTCCTCCCTGTGAGAGGAAGCAGTTTAGGGTGTACTGTGGGTGAGAGCCTGGGGACGGGTTCCATTACGTAAAATCGTGGGAGAGACAGGCCGGTGCAGAAGGCAGCTCTCAACTCACACCATGGTGACGGGTCTAGTACCGATGCCCCCGGTGGAGGTGCGTGGAGCCTCAAAGACAACCCCCTAACTCGAAGGAAGAACTCGGGAGAGAATCCGTGCTTCAGCTAAACCAGCAGCTCCCGAGGGTAGAAGCATGGCGTGGTGTGCGTGCAGGAGAGCCCTGCAAGGGAGCCCAAAGCCTTTTGCGAGGGAGACGCAGGCCCCGGCAGAAGGCAGAACACGACTAGCCGTGTGGTTGATCTAGCCAGCCCTGCGGCCCTACTTGGGCATGGAAGCCTAAAGGCGGGCGTTCCAACGCGGAGAAACAACAGTGTGCAGAAACCGTGCTTTAAGCTACCGTCGACCTCTCTGCGGGAGGAAGCGGTTTAGGGTGGAGCGTGGGTGAGAGAGAGCCTGGGGACGGGCTCCATACAGAGAATCGGGGGAGAGACAGGCCGGTGCCGAAGGCAGCTGTCAACTCACCTCGTGTGGACGAGGCCATTCCCGTTGCCCCGTGTGTGCGTGCAGGCCTAAAGGCAGCCCCCTAACTGGAAGCCACAGCTCTGGTGAGAACCCGCGCTTCAGCTCCAATAGCCGTTGCTGAGGTGGGCAGCCGTTTGCTGTGGGAATGCGGAGAGCACGGCAAGTGAGGCCGAGAGCCTTTTCGAAGTGAGACTCGGGCCCTGGGCGGCAGGAGGCAGAACACGACTCCTCCCGTGTTTCATGAAACGAGCACTGCGGGCCCACTTTCCATGGGAGTCTAATGGCTAGCAGTCTTCCTCGAAAACCCATACGATAGAGGAGCCGTGCTTTGGCTCCCATCCACCTCTCGGAGGGAGGAAGCAGCTTCCAGGCTGCCGTGGGTGAGAGTCCGGGGAGCGGTCTCCTTCCGTGACAGCCAGGGAGCAGAAGTCCGGGCCAGAAGGCACCCCTTGGCCCAGCGCTTGTGACCTGAAGCTAACGCCACTGCTCCATGTGTGCACTGGAATGCTGGGTGCTCCACACTGATCTGGCAGAAAGAAGCCTGTAAAGACTCCCAGCTGCAGCTCATTCGCCTCTGCACAGGGTGGCAGCATTTTCAACTCTGCTGGAGGGCAAACCTGGGGACTGAGTCCCAGCAGAATTCCGAGGGAGAAATAGGCATGGGCCGAAGGCACCTCTCGACTCAGCTCTTGTTTCGGGAACCTAGATCGGCTCTCCCGTGCGTGCGTGGAGTCCTAACGGCCGCCCACCCATCGCAAAGGGACAAAGCTGTAGAGAACCCTTGCCTCAGCAAAGATCGCCCTTCCTGAGCGTGAGCGTCATCTGTCGTGTGTTTTGGTGAAAGCTTGGGGAAGGGAACGAAAACGTAACTCTGAGTGAGAAGCAGGAGTGTAAAGGAAGGCTGCTGTCGACTCCCCTCTCCGTTTAGGAGATTGGCACTGCTGTACCCCGTGTGCCTGGATGCCTAGCTACCGGGCTACCAACGCCAAGAATCCATGCTACCGACTTAGCTGCGCTTTAGTGAACTTCGCCGTCCCTGAAGCTGGAGCAATTTTCCAGTGTTCTTGTAGGAGAGGCCGGGAAAGGGTCCCCCACGTGAAATGGAGTGAGAAGCAGGCCGGTGCGCGAGGCGGCTCTCAACACACCTCTTGTTTATGAGGCTGGGACCCTGGCCCCGGGTGTGCCTGCGGGCCTAAGTAGCCAACCACCTAACTCAAAGGAACAACTCCGTAGAGCATCCCTGCTTCGGCTGAAAGAGCCCTCTGCCGGAGGGTGGACGCATTTTGCTGTGCGCGTGAGGGAGCCCACTGCAAGTGAGCCCACCCCCAGGTTCCGGGTGAGGCTCAGGCCCCGGGAGAGAGCAGAACACGACTCCCCACTTGTTTCATGAAGTTAGCACTGCGGCCCCACTCTCGCATGGAAGTCGAAGAGCCCGCGTTCCAGCCGGGAGAAGCAACACTGTAGGGAAACCGTGCTTTAGCTACCCTCGTCCTCCCTGTGAGAGGAAGCAGTTTAGGGTGTACTGTGGGTGAGAGCCTGGGGACGGGTTCCATTACGTAAAATCGTGGGAGAGACAGGCCGGTGCAGAAGGCAGCTCTCAACTCACACCATGGTGACGGGTCTAGTACCGATGCCCCCGGTGGAGGTGCGTGGAGCCTCAAAGACAACCCCCTAACTCGAAGGAAGAACTCGGGAGAGAATCCGTGCTTCAGCTAAACCAGCAGCTCCCGAGGGTAGAAGCATGGCGTGGTGTGCGTGCAGGAGAGCCCTGCAAGGGAGCCCAAAGCCTTTTGCGAGGGAGACGCAGGCCCCGGCAGAAGGCAGAACACGACTAGCCGTGTGGTTGATCTAGCCAGCCCTGCGGCCCTACTTGGGCATGGAAGCCTAAAGGCGGGCGTTCCAACGCGGAGAAACAACAGTGTGCAGAAACCGTGCTTTAAGCTACCGTCGACCTCTCTGCGGGAGGAAGCGGTTTAGGGTGGAGCGTGGGTGAGAGAGAGCCTGGGGACGGGCTCCATACAGAGAATCGGGGGAGAGACAGGCCGGTGCCGAAGGCAGCTGTCAACTCACCTCGTGTGGACGAGGCCATTCCCGTTGCCCCGTGTGTGCGTGCAGGCCTAAAGGCAGCCCCCTAACTGGAAGCCACAGCTCTGGTGAGAACCCGCGCTTCAGCTCCAATAGCCGTTGCTGAGGTGGGCAGCCGTTTGCTGTGGGAATGCGGAGAGCACGGCAAGTGAGGCCGAGAGCCTTTTCGAAGTGAGACTCGGGCCCTGGGCGGCAGGAGGCAGAACACGACTCCTCCCGTGTTTCATGAAACGAGCACTGCGGGCCCACTTTCCATGGGAGTCTAATGGCTAGCAGTCTTCCTCGAAAACCCATACGATAGAGGAGCCGTGCTTTGGCTCCCATCCACCTCTCGGAGGGAGGAAGCAGCTTCCAGGCTGCCGTGGGTGAGAGTCCGGGGAGCGGTCTCCTTCCGTGACAGCCAGGGAGCAGAAGTCCGGGCCAGAAGGCACCCCTTGGCCCAGCGCTTGTGACCTGAAGCTAACGCCACTGCTCCATGTGTGCACTGGAATGCTGGGTGCTCCACACTGATCTGGCAGAAAGAAGCCTGTAAAGACTCCCAGCTGCAGCTCATTCGCCTCTGCACAGGGTGGCAGCATTTTCAACTCTGCTGGAGGGCAAACCTGGGGACTGAGTCCCAGCAGAATTCCGAGGGAGAAATAGGCATGGGCCGAAGGCACCTCTCGACTCAGCTCTTGTTTCGGGAACCTAGATCGGCTCTCCCGTGCGTGCGTGGAGTCCTAACGGCCGCCCACCCATCGCAAAGGGACAAAGCTGTAGAGAACCCTTGCCTCAGCAAAGATCGCCCTTCCTGAGCGTGAGCGTCATCTGTCGTGTGTTTTGGTGAAAGCTTGGGGAAGGGAACGAAAACGTAACTCTGAGTGAGAAGCAGGAGTGTAAAGGAAGGCTGCTGTCGACTCCCCTCTCCGTTTAGGAGATTGGCACTGCTGTACCCCGTGTGCCTGGATGCCTAGCTACCGGGCTACCAACGCCAAGAATCCATGCTACCGACTTAGCTGCGCTTTAGTGAACTTCGCCGTCCCTGAAGCTGGAGCAATTTTCCAGTGTTCTTGTAGGAGAGGCCGGGAAAGGGTCCCCCACGTGAAATGGAGTGAGAAGCAGGCCGGTGCGCGAGGCGGCTCTCAACACACCTCTTGTTTATGAGGCTGGGACCCTGGCCCCGGGTGTGCCTGCGGGCCTAAGTAGCCAACCACCTAACTCAAAGGAACAACTCCGTAGAGCATCCCTGCTTCGGCTGAAAGAGCCCTCTGCCGGAGGGTGGACGCATTTTGCTGTGCGCGTGAGGGAGCCCACTGCAAGTGAGCCCACCCCCAGGTTCCGGGTGAGGCTCAGGCCCCGGGAGAGAGCAGAACACGACTCCCCACTTGTTTCATGAAGTTAGCACTGCGGCCCCACTCTCGCATGGAAGTCGAAGAGCCCGCGTTCCAGCCGGGAGAAGCAACACTGTAGGGAAACCGTGCTTTCGCTACCCTCGTCCTCCCTGTGAGAGGAAGCAGTTTAGGGTGTACTGTGGGTGAGAGCCTGGGGACGGGTTCCATTACGTAAAATCGTGGGAGAGACAGGCCGGTGCAGAAGGCAGCTCTCAACTCACACCATGGTGACGGGTCTAGTACCGATGCCCCCGGTGGAGGTGCGTGGAGCCTCAAAGACAACCCCCTAACTCGAAGGAAGAACTCGGGAGAGAATCCGTGCTTCAGCTAAACCAGCAGCTCCCGAGGGTAGAAGCATGGCGTGGTGTGCGTGCAGGAGAGCCCTGCAAGGGAGCCCAAAGCCTTTTGCGAGGGAGACGCAGGCCCCGGCAGAAGGCAGAACACGACTAGCCGTGTGGTTGATCTAGCCAGCCCTGCGGCCCTACTTGGGCATGGAAGCCTAAAGGCGGGCGTTCCAACGCGGAGAAACAACAGTGTGCAGAAACCGTGCTTTAAGCTACCGTCGACCTCTCTGCGGGAGGAAGCGGTTTAGGGTGGAGCGTGGGTGAGAGAGAGCCTGGGGACGGGCTCCATACAGAGAATCGGGGGAGAGACAGGCCGGTGCCGAAGGCAGCTGTCAACTCACCTCGTGTGGACGAGGCCATTCCCGTTGCCCCGTGTGTGCGTGCAGGCCTAAAGGCAGCCCCCTAACTGGAAGCCACAGCTCTGGTGAGAACCCGCGCTTCAGCTCCAATAGCCGTTGCTGAGGTGGGCAGCCGTTTGCTGTGGGAATGCGGAGAGCACGGCAAGTGAGGCCGAGAGCCTTTTCGAAGTGAGACTCGGGCCCTGGGCGGCAGGAGGCAGAACACGACTCCTCCCGTGTTTCATGAAACGAGCACTGCGGGCCCACTTTCCATGGGAGTCTAATGGCTAGCAGTCTTCCTCGAAAACCCATACGATAGAGGAGCCGTGCTTTGGCTCCCATCCACCTCTCGGAGGGAGGAAGCAGCTTCCAGGCTGCCGTGGGTGAGAGTCCGGGGAGCGGTCTCCTTCCGTGACAGCCAGGGAGCAGAAGTCCGGGCCAGAAGGCACCCCTTGGCCCAGCGCTTGTGACCTGAAGCTAACGCCACTGCTCCATGTGTGCACTGGAATGCTGGGTGCTCCACACTGATCTGGCAGAAAGAAGCCTGTAAAGACTCCCAGCTGCAGCTCATTCGCCTCTGCACAGGGTGGCAGCATTTTCAACTCTGCTGGAGGGCAAACCTGGGGACTGAGTCCCAGCAGAATTCCGAGGGAGAAATAGGCATGGGCCGAAGGCACCTCTCGACTCAGCTCTTGTTTCGGGAACCTAGATCGGCTCTCCCGTGCGTGCGTGGAGTCCTAACGGCCGCCCACCCATCGCAAAGGGACAAAGCTGTAGAGAACCCTTGCCTCAGCAAAGATCGCCCTTCCTGAGCGTGAGCGTCATCTGTCGTGTGTTTTGGTGAAAGCTTGGGGAAGGGAACGAAAACGTAACTCTGAGTGAGAAGCAGGAGTGTAAAGGAAGGCTGCTGTCGACTCCCCTCTCCGTTTAGGAGATTGGCACTGCTGTACCCCGTGTGCCTGGATGCCTAGCTACCGGGCTACCAACGCCAAGAATCCATGCTACCGACTTAGCTGCGCTTTAGTGAACTTCCCCGTCCCTGAAGCTGGAGCAATTTTCCAGTGTTCTTGTAGGAGAGGCCGGGAAAGGGTCCCCCACGTGAAATGGAGTGAGAAGCAGGCCGGTGCGCGAGGCGGCTCTCAACACACCTCTTGTTTATGAGGCTGGGACCCTGGCCCCGGGTGTGCCTGCGGGCCTAAGTAGCCAACCACCTAACTCAAAGGAACAACTCCGTAGAGCATCCCTGCTTCGGCTGAAAGAGCCCTCTGCCGGAGGGTGGACGCATTTTGCTGTGCGCGTGAGGGAGCCCACTGCAAGTGAGCCCACCCCCAGGTTCCGGGTGAGGCTCAGGCCCCGGGAGAGAGCAGAACACGACTCCCCACTCGTTTCATGAAGTTAGCACTGCGGCCCCACTCTCGCATGGAAGTCGAAGAGCCCGCGTTCCAGCCGGGAGAAGCAACACTGTAGGGAAACCGTGCTTTAGCTACCCTCGTCCTCCCTGTGAGAGGAAGCAGTTTAGGGTGTACTGTGGGTGAGAGCCTGGGGACGGGTTCCATTACGTAAAATCGTGGGAGAGACAGGCCGGTGCAGAAGGCAGCTCTCAACTCACACCATGGTGACGGGTCTAGTACCGATGCCCCCGGTGGAGGTGCGTGGAGCCTCAAAGACAACCCCCTAACTCGAAGGAAGAACTCGGGAGAGAATCCGTGCTTCAGCTAAACCAGCAGCTCCCGAGGGTAGAAGCATGGCGTGGTGTGCGTGCAGGAGAGCCCTGCAAGGGAGCCCAAAGCCTTTTGCGAGGGAGACGCAGGCCCCGGCAGAAGGCAGAACACGACTAGCCGTGTGGTTGATCTAGCCAGCCCTGCGGCCCTACTTGGGCATGGAAGCCTAAAGGCGGG
The DNA here is from genome assembly GCF_029215605.1 of Mirounga angustirostris. Classification (NCBI taxonomy): domain Eukaryota; kingdom Metazoa; phylum Chordata; class Mammalia; order Carnivora; family Phocidae; genus Mirounga; species Mirounga angustirostris. The sequence continues at coordinate 16,739 of NW_026991890.1, forward strand.
CGTTCCAACGCGGAGAAACAACAGTGTGCAGAAACCGTGCTTTAAGCTACCGTCGACCTCTCTGCGGGAGGAAGCGGTTTAGGGTGGAGCGTGGGTGAGAGAGAGCCTGGGGACGGGCTCCATACAGAGAATCGGGGGAGAGACAGGCCGGTGCCGAAGGCAGCTGTCAACTCACCTCGTGTGGACGAGGCCATTCCCGTTGCCCCGTGTGTGCGTGCAGGCCTAAAGGCAGCCCCCTAACTGGAAGCCACAGCTCTGGTGAGAACCCGCGCTTCAGCTCCAATAGCCGTTGCTGAGGTGGGCAGCCGTTTGCTGTGGGAATGCGGAGAGCACGGCAAGTGAGGCCGAGAGCCTTTTCGAAGTGAGACTCGGGCCCTGGGCGGCAGGAGGCAGAACACGACTCCTCCCGTGTTTCATGAAACGAGCACTGCGGGCCCACTTTCCATGGGAGTCTAATGGCTAGCAGTCTTCCTCGAAAACCCATACGATAGAGGAGCCGTGCTTTGGCTCCCATCCACCTCTCGGAGGGAGGAAGCAGCTTCCAGGCTGCCGTGGGTGAGAGTCCGGGGAGCGGTCTCCTTCCGTGACAGCCAGGGAGCAGAAGTCCGGGCCAGAAGGCACCCCTTGGCCCAGCGCTTGTGACCTGAAGCTAACGCCACTGCTCCATGTGTGCACTGGAATGCTGGGTGCTCCACACTGATCTGGCAGAAAGAAGCCTGTAAAGACTCCCAGCTGCAGCTCATTCGCCTCTGCACAGGGTGGCAGCATTTTCAACTCTGCTGGAGGGCAAACCTGGGGACTGAGTCCCAGCAGAATTCCGAGGGAGAAATAGGCATGGGCCGAAGGCACCTCTCGACTCAGCTCTTGTTTCGGGAACCTAGATCGGCTCTCCCGTGCGTGCGTGGAGTCCTAACGGCCGCCCACCCATCGCAAAGGGACAAAGCTGTAGAGAACCCTTGCCTCAGCAAAGATCGCCCTTCCTGAGCGTGAGCGTCATCTGTCGTGTGTTTTGGTGAAAGCTTGGGGAAGGGAACGAAAACGTAACTCTGAGTGAGAAGCAGGAGTGTAAAGGAAGGCTGCTGTCGACTCCCCTCTCCGTTTAGGAGATTGGCACTGCTGTACCCCGTGTGCCTGGATGCCTAGCTACCGGGCTACCAACGCCAAGAATCCATGCTACCGACTTAGCTGCGCTTTAGTGAACTTCCCCGTCCCTGAAGCTGGAGCAATTTTCCAGTGTTCTTGTAGGAGAGGCCGGGAAAGGGTCCCCCACGTGAAATGGAGTGAGAAGCAGGCCGGTGCGCGAGGCGGCTCTCAACACACCTCTTGTTTATGAGGCTGGGACCCTGGCCCCGGGTGTGCCTGCGGGCCTAAGTAGCCAACCACCTAACTCAAAGGAACAACTCCGTAGAGCATCCCTGCTTCGGCTGAAAGAGCCCTCTGCCGGAGGGTGGACGCATTTTGCTGTGCGCGTGAGGGAGCCCACTGCAAGTGAGCCCACCCCCAGGTTCCGGGTGAGGCTCAGGCCCCGGGAGAGAGCAGAACACGACTCCCCACTTGTTTCATGAAGTTAGCACTGCGGCCCCACTCTCGCATGGAAGTCGAAGAGCCCGCGTTCCAGCCGGGAGAAGCAACACTGTAGGGAAACCGTGCTTTAGCTACCCTCGTCCTCCCTGTGAGAGGAAGCAGTTTAGGGTGTACTGTGGGTGAGAGCCTGGGGACGGGTTCCATTACGTAAAATCGTGGGAGAGACAGGCCGGTGCAGAAGGCAGCTCTCAACTCACACCATGGTGACGGGTCTAGTACCGATGCCCCCGGTGGAGGTGCGTGGAGCCTCAAAGACAACCCCCTAACTCGAAGGAAGAACTCGGGAGAGAATCCGTGCTTCAGCTAAACCAGCAGCTCCCGAGGGTAGAAGCATGGCGTGGTGTGCGTGCAGGAGAGCCCTGCAAGGGAGCCCAAAGCCTTTTGCGAGGGAGACGCAGGCCCCGGCAGAAGGCAGAACACGACTAGCCGTGTGGTTGATCTAGCCAGCCCTGCGGCCCTACTTGGGCATGGAAGCCTAAAGGCGGGCGTTCCAACTCGGAGAAACAACAGTGTGCAGAAACCGTGCTTTAAGCTACCGTCGACCTCTCTGCGGGAGGAAGCGGTTTAGGGTGGAGCGTGGGTGAGAGAGAGCCTGGGGACGGGCTCCATACAGAGAATCGGGGGAGAGACAGGCCGGTGCCGAAGGCAGCTGTCAACTCACCTCGTGTGGACGAGGCCATTCCCGTTGCCCCGTGTGTGCGTGCAGGCCTAAAGGCAGCCCCCTAACTGGAAGCCACAGCTCTGGTGAGAACCCGCGCTTCAGCTCCAATAGCCGTTGCTGAGGTGGGCAGCCGTTTGCTGTGGGAATGCGGAGAGCACGGCAAGTGAGGCCGAGAGCCTTTTCGAAGTGAGACTCGGGCCCTGGGCGGCAGGAGGCAGAACACGACTCCTCCCGTGTTTCATGAAACGAGCACTGCGGGCCCACTTTCCATGGGAGTCTAATGGCTAGCAGTCTTCCTCGAAAACCCATACGATAGAGGAGCCGTGCTTTGGCTCCCATCCACCTCTCGGAGGGAGGAAGCAGCTTCCAGGCTGCCGTGGGTGAGAGTCCGGGGAGCGGTCTCCTTCCGTGACAGCCAGGGAGCAGAAGTCCGGGCCAGAAGGCACCCCTTGGCCCAGCGCTTGTGACCTGAAGCTAACGCCACTGCTCCATGTGTGCACTGGAATGCTGGGTGCTCCACACTGATCTGGCAGAAAGAAGCCTGTAAAGACTCCCAGCTGCAGCTCATTCGCCTCTGCACAGGGTGGCAGCATTTTCAACTCTGCTGGAGGGCAAACCTGGGGACTGAGTCCCAGCAGAATTCCGAGGGAGAAATAGGCATGGGCCGAAGGCACCTCTCGACTCAGCTCTTGTTTCGGGAACCTAGATCGGCTCTCCCGTGCGTGCGTGGAGTCCTAACGGCCGCCCACCCATCGCAAAGGGACAAAGCTGTAGAGAACCCTTGCCTCAGCAAAGATCGCCCTTCCTGAGCGTGAGCGTCATCTGTCGTGTGTTTTGGTGAAAGCTTGGGGAAGGGAACGAAAACGTAACTCTGAGTGAGAAGCAGGAGTGTAAAGGAAGGCTGCTGTCGACTCCCCTCTCCGTTTAGGAGATTGGCACTGCTGTACCCCGTGTGCCTGGATGCCTAGCTACCGGGCTACCAACGCCAAGAATCCATGCTACCGACTTAGCTGCGCTTTAGTGAACTTCGCCGTCCCTGAAGCTGGAGCAATTTTCCAGTGTTCTTGTAGGAGAGGCCGGGAAAGGGTCCCCCACGTGAAATGGAGTGAGAAGCAGGCCGGTGCGCGAGGCGGCTCTCAACACACCTCTTGTTTATGAGGCTGGGACCCTGGCCCCGGGTGTGCCTGCGGGCCTAAGTAGCCAACCACCTAACTCAAAGGAACAACTCCGTAGAGCATCCCTGCTTCGGCTGAAAGAGCCCTCTGCCGGAGGGTGGACGCATTTTGCTGTGCGCGTGAGGGAGCCCACTGCAAGTGAGCCCACCCCCAGGTTCCGGGTGAGGCTCAGGCCCCGGGAGAGAGCAGAACACGACTCCCCACTTGTTTCATGAAGTTAGCACTGCGGCCCCACTCTCGCATGGAAGTCGAAGAGCCCGCGTTCCAGCCGGGAGAAGCAACACTGTAGGGAAACCGTGCTTTAGCTACCCTCGTCCTCCCTGTGAGAGGAAGCAGTTTAGGGTGTACTGTGGGTGAGAGCCTGGGGACGGGTTCCATTACGTAAAATCGTGGGAGAGACAGGCCGGTGCAGAAGGCAGCTCTCAACTCACACCATGGTTACGGGTCTAGTACCGATGCCCCCGGTGGAGGTGCGTGGAGCCTCAAAGACAACCCCCTAACTCGAAGGAAGAACTCGGGAGAGAATCCGTGCTTCAGCTAAACCAGCAGCTCCCGAGGGTAGAAGCATGGCGTGGTGTGCGTGCAGGAGAGCACTGCAAGGGAGCCCAAAGCCTTTTGCGAGGGAGACGCAGGCCCCGGCAGAAGGCAGAACACGACTAGCCGTGTGGTTGATCTAGCCAGCCCTGCGGCCCTACTTGGGCATGGAAGCCTAAAGGCGGGCGTTCCAACTCGGAGAAACAACAGTGTGCAGAAACCGTGCTTTAAGCTACCGTCGACCTCTCTGCGGGAGGAAGCGGTTTAGGGTGGAGCGTGGGTGAGAGAGAGCCTGGGGACGGGCTCCATACAGAGAATCGGGGGAGAGACAGGCCGGTGCCGAAGGCAGCTGTCAACTCACCTCGTGTGGACGAGGCCATTCCCGTTGCCCCGTGTGTGCGTGCAGGCCTAAAGGCAGCCCCCTAACTGGAAGCCACAGCTCTGGTGAGAACCCGCGCTTCAGCTCCAATAGCCGTTGCTGAGGTGGGCAGCCGTTTGCTGTGGGAATGCGGAGAGCACGGCAAGTGAGGCCGAGAGCCTTTTCGAAGTGAGACTCGGGCCCTGGGCGGCAGGAGGCAGAACACGACTCCTCCCGTGTTTCATGAAACGAGCACTGCGGGCCCACTTTCCATGGGAGTCTAATGGCTAGCAGTCTTCCTCGAAAACCCATACGATAGAGGAGCCGTGCTTTGGCTCCCATCCACCTCTCGGAGGGAGGAAGCAGCTTCCAGGCTGCCGTGGGTGAGAGTCCGGGGAGCGGTCTCCTTCCGTGACAGCCAGGGAGCAGAAGTCCGGGCCAGAAGGCACCCCTTGGCCCAGCGCTTGTGACCTGAAGCTAACGCCACTGCTCCATGTGTGCACTGGAATGCTGGGTGCTCCACACTGATCTGGCAGAAAGAAGCCTGTAAAGACTCCCAGCTGCAGCTCATTCGCCTCTGCACAGGGTGGCAGCATTTTCAACTCTGCTGGAGGGCAAACCTGGGGACTGAGTCCCAGCAGAATTCCGAGGGAGAAATAGGCATGGGCCGAAGGCACCTCTCGACTCAGCTCTTGTTTCGGGAACCTAGATCGGCTCTCCCGTGCGTGCGTGGAGTCCTAACGGCCGCCCACCCATCGCAAAGGGACAAAGCTGTAGAGAACCCTTGCCTCAGCAAAGATCGCCCTTCCTGAGCGTGAGCGTCATCTGTCGTGTGTTTTGGTGAAAGCTTGGGGAAGGGAACGAAAACGTAACTCTGAGTGAGAAGCAGGAGTGTAAAGGAAGGCTGCTGTCGACTCCCCTCTCCGTTTAGGAGATTGGCACTGCTGTACCCCGTGTGCCTGGATGCCTAGCTACCGGGCTACCAACGCCAAGAATCCATGCTACCGACTTAGCTGCGCTTTAGTGAACTTCGCCGTCCCTGAAGCTGGAGCAATTTTCCAGTGTTCTTGTAGGAGAGGCCGGGAAAGGGTCCCCCACGTGAAATGGAGTGAGAAGCAGGCCGGTGCGCGAGGCGGCTCTCAACACACCTCTTGTTTATGAGGCTGGGACCCTGGCCCCGGGTGTGCCTGCGGGCCTAAGTAGCCAACCACCTAACTCAAAGGAACAACTCCGTAGAGCATCCCTGCTTCGGCTGAAAGAGCCCTCTGCCGGAGGGTGGACGCATTTTGCTGTGCGCGTGAGGGAGCCCACTGCAAGTGAGCCCACCCCCAGGTTCCGGGTGAGGCTCAGGCCCCGGGAGAGAGCAGAACACGACTCCCCACTTGTTTCATGAAGTTAGCACTGCGGCCCCACTCTCGCATGGAAGTCGAAGAGCCCGCGTTCCAGCCGGGAGAAGCAACACTGTAGGGAAACCGTGCTTTAGCTACCCTCGTCCTCCCTGTGAGAGGAAGCAGTTTAGGGTGTACTGTGGGTGAGAGCCTGGGGACGGGTTCCATTACGTAAAATCGTGGGAGAGACAGGCCGGTGCAGAAGGCAGCTCTCAACTCACACCATGGTTACGGGTCTAGTACCGATGCCCCCGGTGGAGGTGCGTGGAGCCTCAAAGACAACCCCCTAACTCGAAGGAAGAACTCGGGAGAGAATCCGTGCTTCAGCTAAACCAGCAGCTCCCGAGGGTAGAAGCATGGCGTGGTGTGCGTGCAGGAGAGCACTGCAAGGGAGCCCAAAGCCTTTTGCGAGGGAGACGCAGGCCCCGGCAGAAGGCAGAACACGACTAGCCGTGTGGTTGATCTAGCCAGCCCTGCGGCCCTACTTGGGCATGGAAGCCTAAAGGCGGGCGTTCCAACTCGGAGAAACAACAGTGTGCAGAAACCGTGCTTTAAGCTACCGTCGACCTCTCTGCGGGAGGAAGCGGTTTAGGGTGGAGCGTGGGTGAGAGAGAGCCTGGGGACGGGCTCCATACAGAGAATCGGGGGAGAGACAGGCCGGTGCCGAAGGCAGCTGTCAACTCACCTCGTGTGGACGAGGCCATTCCCGTTGCCCCGTGTGTGCGTGCAGGCCTAAAGGCAGCCCCCTAACTGGAAGCCACAGCTCTGGTGAGAACCCGCGCTTCAGCTCCAATAGCCGTTGCTGAGGTGGGCAGCCGTTTGCTGTGGGAATGCGGAGAGCACGGCAAGTGAGGCCGAGAGCCTTTTCGAAGTGAGACTCGGGCCCTGGGCGGCAGGAGGCAGAACACGACTCCTCCCGTGTTTCATGAAACGAGCACTGCGGGCCCACTTTCCATGGGAGTCTAATGGCTAGCAGTCTTCCTCGAAAACCCATACGATAGAGGAGCCGTGCTTTGGCTCCCATCCACCTCTCGGAGGGAGGAAGCAGCTTCCAGGCTGCCGTGGGTGAGAGTCCGGGGAGCGGTCTCCTTCCGTGACAGCCAGGGAGCAGAAGTCCGGGCCAGAAGGCACCCCTTGGCCCAGCGCTTGTGACCTGAAGCTAACGCCACTGCTCCATGTGTGCACTGGAATGCTGGGTGCTCCACACTGATCTGGCAGAAAGAAGCCTGTAAAGACTCCCAGCTGCAGCTCATTCGCCTCTGCACAGGGTGGCAGCATTTTCAACTCTGCTGGAGGGCAAACCTGGGGACTGAGTCCCAGCAGAATTCCGAGGGAGAAATAGGCATGGGCCGAAGGCACCTCTCGACTCAGCTCTTGTTTCGGGAACCTAGATCGGCTCTCCCGTGCGTGCGTGGAGTCCTAACGGCCGCCCACCCATCGCAAAGGGACAAAGCTGTAGAGAACCCTTGCCTCAGCAAAGATCGCCCTTCCTGAGCGTGAGCGTCATCTGTCGTGTGTTTTGGTGAAAGCTTGGGGAAGGGAACGAAAACGTAACTCTGAGTGAGAAGCAGGAGTGTAAAGGAAGGCTGCTGTCGACTCCCCTCTCCGTTTAGGAGATTGGCACTGCTGTACCCCGTGTGCCTGGATGCCTAGCTACCGGGCTACCAACGCCAAGAATCCATGCTACCGACTTAGCTGCGCTTTAGTGAACTTCGCCGTCCCTGAAGCTGGAGCAATTTTCCAGTGTTCTTGTAGGAGAGGCCGGGAAAGGGTCCCCCACGTGAAATGGAGTGAGAAGCAGGCCGGTGCGCGAGGCGGCTCTCAACACACCTCTTGTTTATGAGGCTGGGACCCTGGCCCCGGGTGTGCCTGCGGGCCTAAGTAGCCAACCACCTAACTCAAAGGAACAACTCCGTAGAGCATCCCTGCTTCGGCTGAAAGAGCCCTCTGCCGGAGGGTGGACGCATTTTGCTGTGCGCGTGAGGGAGCCCACTGCAAGTGAGCCCACCCCCAGGTTCCGGGTGAGGCTCAGGCCCCGGGAGAGAGCAGAACACGACTCCCCACTTGTTTCATGAAGTTAGCACTGCGGCCCCACTCTCGCATGGAAGTCGAAGAGCCCGCGTTCCAGCCGGGAGAAGCAACACTGTAGGGAAACCGTGCTTTAGCTACCCTCGTCCTCCCTGTGAGAGGAAGCAGTTTAGGGTGTACTGTGGGTGAGAGCCTGGGGACGGGTTCCATTACGTAAAATCGTGGGAGAGACAGGCCGGTGCAGAAGGCAGCTCTCAACTCACACCATGGTTACGGGTCTAGTACCGATGCCCCCGGTGGAGGTGCGTGGAGCCTCAAAGACAACCCCCTAACTCGAAGGAAGAACTCGGGAGAGAATCCGTGCTTCAGCTAAACCAGCAGCTCCCGAGGGTAGAAGCATGGCGTGGTGTGCGTGCAGGAGAGCACTGCAAGGGAGCCCAAAGCCTTTTGCGAGGGAGACGCAGGCCCCGGCAGAAGGCAGAACACGACTAGCCGTGTGGTTGATCTAGCCAGCCCTGCGGCCCTACTTGGGCATGGAAGCCTAAAGGCGGGCGTTCCAACTCGGAGAAACAACAGTGTGCAGAAACCGTGCTTTAAGCTACCGTCGACCTCTCTGCGGGAGGAAGCGGTTTAGGGTGGAGCGTGGGTGAGAGAGAGCCTGGGGACGGGCTCCATACAGAGAATCGGGGGAGAGACAGGCCGGTGCCGAAGGCAGCTGTCAACTCACCTCGTGTGGACGAGGCCATTCCCGTTGCCCCGTGTGTGCGTGCAGGCCTAAAGGCAGCCCCCTAACTGGAAGCCACAGCTCTGGTGAGAACCCGCGCTTCAGCTCCAATAGCCGTTGCTGAGGTGGGCAGCCGTTTGCTGTGGGAATGCGGAGAGCACGGCAAGTGAGGCCGAGAGCCTTTTCGAAGTGAGACTCGGGCCCTGGGCGGCAGGAGGCAGAACACGACTCCTCCCGTGTTTCATGAAACGAGCACTGCGGGCCCACTTTCCATGGGAGTCTAATGGCTAGCAGTCTTCCTCGAAAACCCATACGATAGAGGAGCCGTGCTTTGGCTCCCATCCACCTCTCGGAGGGAGGAAGCAGCTTCCAGGCTGCCGTGGGTGAGAGTCCGGGGAGCGGTCTCCTTCCGTGACAGCCAGGGAGCAGAAGTCCGGGCCAGAAGGCACCCCTTGGCCCAGCGCTTGTGACCTGAAGCTAACGCCACTGCTCCATGTGTGCACTGGAATGCTGGGTGCTCCACACTGATCTGGCAGAAAGAAGCCTGTAAAGACTCCCAGCTGCAGCTCATTCGCCTCTGCACAGGGTGGCAGCATTTTCAACTCTGCTGGAGGGCAAACCTGGGGACTGAGTCCCAGCAGAATTCCGAGGGAGAAATAGGCATGGGCCGAAGGCACCTCTCGACTCAGCTCTTGTTTCGGGAACCTAGATCGGCTCTCCCGTGCGTGCGTGGAGTCCTAACGGCCGCCCACCCATCGCAAAGGGACAAAGCTGTAGAGAACCCTTGCCTCAGCAAAGATCGCCCTTCCTGAGCGTGAGCGTCATCTGTCGTGTGTTTTGGTGAAAGCTTGGGGAAGGGAACGAAAACGTAACTCTGAGTGAGAAGCAGGAGTGTAAAGGAAGGCTGCTGTCGACTCCCCTCTCCGTTTAGGAGATTGGCACTGCTGTACCCCGTGTGCCTGGATGCCTAGCTACCGGGCTACCAACGCCAAGAATCCATGCTACCGACTTAGCTGCGCTTTAGTGAACTTCGCCGTCCCTGAAGCTGGAGCAATTTTCCAGTGTTCTTGTAGGAGAGGCCGGGAAAGGGTCCCCCACGTGAAATGGAGTGAGAAGCAGGCCGGTGCGCGAGGCGGCTCTCAACACACCTCTTGTTTATGAGGCTGGGACCCTGGCCCCGGGTGTGCCTGCGGGCCTAAGTAGCCAACCACCTAACTCAAAGGAACAACTCCGTAGAGCATCCCTGCTTCGGCTGAAAGAGCCCTCTGCCGGAGGGTGGACGCATTTTGCTGTGCGCGTGAGGGAGCCCACTGCAAGTGAGCCCACCCCCAGGTTCCGGGTGAGGCTCAGGCCCCGGGAGAGAGCAGAACACGACTCCCCACTTGTTTCATGAAGTTAGCACTGCGGCCCCACTCTCGCATGGAAGTCGAAGAGCCCGCGTTCCAGCCGGGAGAAGCAACACTGTAGGGAAACCGTGCTTTAGCTACCCTCGTCCTCCCTGTGAGAGGAAGCAGTTTAGGGTGTACTGTGGGTGAGAGCCTGGGGACGGGTTCCATTACGTAAAATCGTGGGAGAGACAGGCCGGTGCAGAAGGCAGCTCTCAACTCACACCATGGTGACGGGTCTAGTACCGATGCCCCCGGTGGAGGTGCGTGGAGCCTCAAAGACAACCCCCTAACTCGAAGGAAGAACTCGGGAGAGAATCCGTGCTTCAGCTAAACCAGCAGCTCCCGAGGGTAGAAGCATGGCGTGGTGTGCGTGCAGGAGAGCACTGCAAGGGAGCCCAAAGCCTTTTGCGAGGGAGACGCAGGCCCCGGCAGAAGGCAGAACACGACTAGCCGTGTGGTTGATCTAGCCAGCCCTGCGGCCCTACTTGGGCATGGAAGCCTAAAGGCGGGCGTTCCAACTCGGAGAAACAACAGTGTGCAGAAACCGTGCTTTAAGCTACCGTCGACCTCTCTGCGGGAGGAAGCGGTTTAGGGTGGAGCGTGGGTGAGAGAGAGCCTGGGGACGGGCTCCATACAGAGAATCGGGGGAGAGACAGGCCGGTGCCGAAGGCAGCTGTCAACTCACCTCGTGTGGACGAGGCCATTCCCGTTGCCCCGTGTGTGCGTGCAGGCCTAAAGGCAGCCCCCTAACTGGAAGCCACAGCTCTGGTGAGAACCCGCGCTTCAGCTCCAATAGCCGTTGCTGAGGTGGGCAGCCGTTTGCTGTGGGAATGCGGAGAGCACGGCAAGTGAGGCCGAGAGCCTTTTCGAAGTGAGACTCGGGCCCTGGGCGGCAGGAGGCAGAACACGACTCCTCCCGTGTTTCATGAAACGAGCACTGCGGGCCCACTTTCCATGGGAGTCTAATGGCTAGCAGTCTTCCTCGAAAACCCATACGATAGAGGAGCCGTGCTTTGGCTCCCATCCACCTCTCGGAGGGAGGAAGCAGCTTCCAGGCTGCCGTGGGTGAGAGTCCGGGGAGCGGTCTCCTTCCGTGACAGCCAGGGAGCAGAAGTCCGGGCCAGAAGGCACCCCTTGGCCCAGCGCTTGTGACCTGAAGCTAACGCCACTGCTCCATGTGTGCACTGGAATGCTGGGTGCTCCACACTGATCTGGCAGAAAGAAGCCTGTAAAGACTCCCAGCTGCAGCTCATTCGCCTCTGCACAGGGTGGCAGCATTTTCAACTCTGCTGGAGGGCAAACCTGGGGACTGAGTCCCAGCAGAATTCCGAGGGAGAAATAGGCATGGGCCGAAGGCACCTCTCGACTCAGCTCTTGTTTCGGGAACCTAGATCGGCTCTCCCGTGCGTGCGTGGAGTCCTAACGGCCGCCCACCCATCGCAAAGGGACAAAGCTGTAGAGAACCCTTGCCTCAGCAAAGATCGCCCTTCCTGAGCGTGAGCGTCATCTGTCGTGTGTTTTGGTGAAAGCTTGGGGAAGGGAACGAAAACGTAACTCTGAGTGAGAAGCAGGAGTGTAAAGGAAGGCTGCTGTCGACTCCCCTCTCCGTTTAGGAGATTGGCACTGCTGTACCCCGTGTGCCTGGATGCCTAGCTACCGGGCTACCAACGCCAAGAATCCATGCTACCGACTTAGCTGCGCTTTAGTGAACTTCGCCGTCCCTGAAGCTGGAGCAATTTTCCAGTGTTCTTGTAGGAGAGGCCGGGAAAGGGTCCCCCACGTGAAATGGAGTGAGAAGCAGGCCGGTGCGCGAGGCGGCTCTCAACACACCTCTTGTTTATGAGGCTGGGACCCTGGCCCCGGGTGTGCCTGCGGGCCTAAGTAGCCAACCACCTAACTCAAAGGAACAACTCCGTAGAGCATCCCTGCTTCGGCTGAAAGAGCCCTCTGCCGGAGGGTGGACGCATTTTGCTGTGCGCGTGAGGGAGCCCACTGCAAGTGAGCCCACCCCCAGGTTCCGGGTGAGGCTCAGGCCCCGGGAGAGAGCAGAACACGACTCCCCACTTGTTTCATGAAGTTAGCACTGCGGCCCCACTCTCGCATGGAAGTCGAAGAGCCCGCGTTCCAGCCGGGAGAAGCAACACTGTAGGGAAACCGTGCTTTAGCTACCCTCGTCCTCCCTGTGAGAGGAAGCAGTTTAGGGTGTACTGTGGGTGAGAGCCTGGGGACGGGTTCCATTACGTAAAATCGTGGGAGAGACAGGCCGGTGCAGAAGGCAGCTCTCAACTCACACCATGGTGACGGGTCTAGTACCGATGCCCCCGGTGGAGGTGCGTGGAGCCTCAAAGACAACCCCCTAACTCGAAGGAAGAACTCGGGAGAGAATCCGTGCTTCAGCTAAACCAGCAGCTCCCGAGGGTAGAAGCATGGCGTGGTGTGCGTGCAGGAGAGCCCTGCAAGGGAGCCCAAAGCCTTTTGCGAGGGAGACGCAGGCCCCGGCAGAAGGCAGAACACGACTAGCCGTGTGGTTGATCTAGCCAGCCCTGCGGCCCTACTTGGGCATGGAAGCCTAAAGGCGGGCGTTCCAACGCGGAGAAACAACAGTGTGCAGAAACCGTGCTTTAAGCTACCGTCGACCTCTCTGCGGGAGGAAGCGGTTTAGGGTGGAGCGTGGGTGAGAGAGAGCCTGGGGACGGGCTCCATACAGAGAATCGGGGGAGAGACAGGCCGGTGCCGAAGGCAGCTGTCAACTCACCTCGTGTGGACGAGGCCATTCCCGTTGCCCCGTGTGTGCGTGCAGGCCTAAAGGCAGCCCCCTAACTGGAAGCCACAGCTCTGGTGAGAACCCGCGCTTCAGCTCCAATAGCCGTTGCTGAGGTGGGCAGCCGTTTGCTGTGGGAATGCGGAGAGCACGGCAAGTGAGGCCGAGAGCCTTTTCGAAGTGAGACTCGGGCCCTGGGCGGCAGGAGGCAGAACACGACTCCTCCCGTGTTTCATGAAACGAGCACTGCGGGCCCACTTTCCATGGGAGTCTAATGGCTAGCAGTCTTCCTCGAAAACCCATACGATAGAGGAGCCGTGCTTTGGCTCCCATCCACCTCTCGGAGGGAGGAAGCAGCTTCCAGGCTGCCGTGGGTGAGAGTCCGGGGAGCGGTCTCCTTCCGTGACAGCCAGGGAGCAGAAGTCCGGGCCAGAAGGCACCCCTTGGCCCAGCGCTTGTGACCTGAAGCTAACGCCACTGCTCCATGTGTGCACTGGAATGCTGGGTGCTCCACACTGATCTGGCAGAAAGAAGCCTGTAAAGACTCCCAGCTGCAGCTCATTCGCCTCTGCACAGGGTGGCAGCATTTTCAACTCTGCTGGAGGGCAAACCTGGGGACTGAGTCCCAGCAGAATTCCGAGGGAGAAATAGGCATGGGCCGAAGGCACCTCTCGACTCAGCTCTTGTTTCGGGAACCTAGATCGGCTCTCCCGTGCGTGCGTGGAGTCCTAACGGCCGCCCACCCATCGCAAAGGGACAAAGCTGTAGAGAACCCTTGCCTCAGCAAAGATCGCCCTTCCTGAGCGTGAGCGTCATCTGTCGTGTGTTTTGGTGAAAGCTTGGGGAAGGGAACGAAAACGTAACTCTGAGTGAGAAGCAGGAGTGTAAAGGAAGGCTGCTGTCGACTCCCCTCTCCGTTTAGGAGATTGGCACTGCTGTACCCCGTGTGCCTGGATGCCTAGCTACCGGGCTACCAACGCCAAGAATCCATGCTACCGACTTAGCTGCGCTTTAGTGAACTTCGCCGTCCCTGAAGCTGGAGCAATTTTCCAGTGTTCTTGTAGGAGAGGCCGGGAAAGGGTCCCCCACGTGAAATGGAGTGAGAAGCAGGCCGGTGCGCGAGGCGGCTCTCAACACACCTCTTGTTTATGAGGCTGGGACCCTGGCCCCGGGTGTGCCTGCGGGCCTAAGTAGCCAACCACCTAACTCAAAGGAACAACTCCGTAGAGCATCCCTGCTTCGGCTGAAAGAGCCCTCTGCCGGAGGGTGGACGCATTTTGCTGTGCGCGTGAGGGAGCCCACTGCAAGTGAGCCCACCCCCAGGTTCCGGGTGAGGCTCAGGCCCCGGGAGAGAGCAGAACACGACTCCCCACTTGTTTCATGAAGTTAGCACTGCGGCCCCACTCTCGCATGGAAGTCGAAGAGCCCGCGTTCCAGCCGGGAGAAGCAACACTGTAGGGAAACCGTGCTTTCGCTACCCTCGTCCTCCCTGTGAGAGGAAGCAGTTTAGGGTGTACTGTGGGTGAGAGCCTGGGGACGGGTTCCATTACGTAAAATCGTGGGAGAGACAGGCCGGTGCAGAAGGCAGCTCTCAACTCACACCATGGTGACGGGTCTAGTACCGATGCCCCCGGTGGAGGTGCGTGGAGCCTCAAAGACAACCCCCTAACTCGAAGGAAGAACTCGGGAGAGAATCCGTGCTTCAGCTAAACCAGCAGCTCCCGAGGGTAGAAGCATGGCGTGGTGTGCGTGCAGGAGAGCCCTGCAAGGGAGCCCAAAGCCTTTTGCGAGGGAGACGCAGGCCCCGGCAGAAGGCAGAACACGACTAGCCGTGTGGTTGATCTAGCCAGCCCTGCGGCCCTACTTGGGCATGGAAGCCTAAAGGCGGGCGTTCCAACGCGGAGAAACAACAGTGTGCAGAAACCGTGCTTTAAGCTACCGTCGACCTCTCTGCGGGAGGAAGCGGTTTAGGGTGGAGCGTGGGTGAGAGAGAGCCTGGGGACGGGCTCCATACAGAGAATCGGGGGAGAGACAGGCCGGTGCCGAGGGCAGCTGTCAACTCACCTCGTGTGGACGAGGCCATTCCCGTTGCCCCGTGTGTGCGTGCAGGCCTAAAGGCAGCCCCCTAACTGGAAGCCACAGCTCTGGTGAGAACCCGCGCTTCAGCTCCAATAGCCGTTGCTGAGGTGGGCAGCCGTTTGCTGTGGGAATGCGGAGAGCACGGCAAGTGAGGCCGAGAGCCTTTTCGAAGTGAGACTCGGGCCCTGGGCGGCAGGAGGCAGAACACGACTCCTCCCGTGTTTCATGAAACGAGCACTGCGGGCCCACTTTCCATGGGAGTCTAATGGCTAGCAGTCTTCCTCGAAAACCCATACGATAGAGGAGCCGTGCTTTGGCTCCCATCCACCTCTCGGAGGGAGGAAGCAGCTTCCAGGCTGCCGTGGGTGAGAGTCCGGGGAGCGGTCTCCTTCCGTGACAGCCAGGGAGCAGAAGTCCGGGCCAGAAGGCACCCCTTGGCCCAGCGCTTGTGACCTGAAGCTAACGCCACTGCTCCATGTGTGCACTGGAATGCTGGGTGCTCCACACTGATCTGGCAGAAAGAAGCCTGTAAAGACTCCCAGCTGCAGCTCATTCGCCTCTGCACAGGGTGGCAGCATTTTCAACTCTGCTGGAGGGCAAACCTGGGGACTGAGTCCCAGCAGAATTCCGAGGGAGAAATAGGCATGGGCCGAAGGCACCTCTCGACTCAGCTCTTGTTTCGGGAACCTAGATCGGCTCTCCCGTGCGTGCGTGGAGTCCTAACGGCCGCCCACCCATCGCAAAGGGACAAAGCTGTAGAGAACCCTTGCCTCAGCAAAGATCGCCCTTCCTGAGCGTGAGCGTCATCTGTCGTGTGTTTTGGTGAAAGCTTGGGGAAGGGAACGAAAACGTAACTCTGAGTGAGAAGCAGGAGTGTAAAGGAAGGCTGCTGTCGACTCCCCTCTCCGTTTAGGAGATTGGCACTGCTGTACCCCGTGTGCCTGGATGCCTAGCTACCGGGCTACCAACGCCAAGAATCCATGCTACCGACTTAGCTGCGCTTTAGTGAACTTCGCCGTCCCTGAAGCTGGAGCAATTTTCCAGTGTTCTTGTAGGAGAGGCCGGGAAAGGGTCCCCCACGTGAAATGGAGTGAGAAGCAGGCCGGTGCGCGAGGCGGCTCTCAACACACCTCTTGTTTATGAGGCTGGGACCCTGGCCCCGGGTGTGCCTGCGGGCCTAAGTAGCCAACCACCTAACTCAAAGGAACAACTCCGTAGAGCATCCCTGCTTCGGCTGAAAGAGCCCTCTGCCGGAGGGTGGACGCATTTTGCTGTGCGCGTGAGGGAGCCCACTGCAAGTGAGCCCACCCCCAGGTTCCGGGTGAGGCTCAGGCCCCGGGAGAGAGCAGAACACGACTCCCCACTTGTTTCATGAAGTTAGCACTGCGGCCCCACTCTCGCATGGAAGTCGAAGAGCCCGCGTTCCAGCCGGGAGAAGCAACACTGTAGGGAAACCGTGCTTTCGCTACCCTCGTCCTCCCTGTGAGAGGAAGCAGTTTAGGGTGTACTGTGGGTGAGAGCCTGGGGACGGGTTCCATTACGTAAAATCGTGGGAGAGACAGGCCGGTGCAGAAGGCAGCTCTCAACTCACACCATGGTGACGGGTCTAGTACCGATGCCCCCGGTGGAGGTGCGTGGAGCCTCAAAGACAACCCCCTAACTCGAAGGAAGAACTCGGGAGAGAATCCGTGCTTCAGCTAAACCAGCAGCTCCCGAGGGTAGAAGCATGGCGTGGTGTGCGTGCAGGAGAGCCCTGCAAGGGAGCCCAAAGCCTTTTGCGAGGGAGACGCAGGCCCCGGCAGAAGGCAGAACACGACTAGCCGTGTGGTTGATCTAGCCAGCCCTGCGGCCCTACTTGGGCATGGAAGCCTAAAGGCGGGCGTTCCAACGCGGAGAAACAACAGTGTGCAGAAACCGTGCTTTAAGCTACCGTCGACCTCTCTGCGGGAGGAAGCGGTTTAGGGTGGAGCGTGGGTGAGAGAGAGCCTGGGGACGGGCTCCATACAGAGAATCGGGGGAGAGACAGGCCGGTGCCGAGGGCAGCTGTCAACTCACCTCGTGTGGACGAGGCCATTCCCGTTGCCCCGTGTGTGCGTGCAGGCCTAAAGGCAGCCCCCTAACTGGAAGCCACAGCTCTGGTGAGAACCCGCGCTTCAGCTCCAATAGCCGTTGCTGAGGTGGGCAGCCGTTTGCTGTGGGAATGCGGAGAGCACGGCAAGTGAGGCCGAGAGCCTTTTCGAAGTGAGACTCGGGCCCTGGGCGGCAGGAGGCAGAACACGACTCCTCCCGTGTTTCATGAAACGAGCACTGCGGGCCCACTTTCCATGGGAGTCTAATGGCTAGCAGTCTTCCTCGAAAACCCATACGATAGAGGAGCCGTGCTTTGGCTCCCATCCACCTCTCGGAGGGAGGAAGCAGCTTCCAGGCTGCCGTGGGTGAGAGTCCGGGGAGCGGTCTCCTTCCGTGACAGCCAGGGAGCAGAAGTCCGGGCCAGAAGGCACCCCTTGGCCCAGCGCTTGTGACCTGAAGCTAACGCCACTGCTCCATGTGTGCACTGGAATGCTGGGTGCTCCACACTGATCTGGCAGAAAGAAGCCTGTAAAGACTCCCAGCTGCAGCTCATTCGCCTCTGCACAGGGTGGCAGCATTTTCAACTCTGCTGGAGGGCAAACCTGGGGACTGAGTCCCAGCAGAATTCCGAGGGAGAAATAGGCATGGGCCGAAGGCACCTCTCGACTCAGCTCTTGTTTCGGGAACCTAGATCGGCTCTCCCGTGCGTGCGTGGAGTCCTAACGGCCGCCCACCCATCGCAAAGGGACAAAGCTGTAGAGAACCCTTGCCTCAGCAAAGATCGCCCTTCCTGAGCGTGAGCGTCATCTGTCGTGTGTTTTGGTGAAAGCTTGGGGAAGGGAACGAAAACGTAACTCTGAGTGAGAAGCAGGAGTGTAAAGGAAGGCTGCTGTCGACTCCCCTCTCCGTTTAGGAGATTGGCACTGCTGTACCCCGTGTGCCTGGATGCCTAGCTACCGGGCTACCAACGCCAAGAATCCATGCTACCGACTTAGCTGCGCTTTAGTGAACTTCGCCGTCCCTGAAGCTGGAGCAATTTTCCAGTGTTCTTGTAGGAGAGGCCGGGAAAGGGTCCCCCACGTGAAATGGAGTGAGAAGCAGGCCGGTGCGCGAGGCGGCTCTCAACACACCTCTTGTTTATGAGGCTGGGACCCTGGCCCCGGGTGTGCCTGCGGGCCTAAGTAGCCAACCACCTAACTCAAAGGAACAACTCCGTAGAGCATCCCTGCTTCGGCTGAAAGAGCCCTCTGCCGGAGGGTGGACGCATTTTGCTGTGCGCGTGAGGGAGCCCACTGCAAGTGAGCCCACCCCCAGGTTCCGGGTGAGGCTCAGGCCCCGGGAGAGAGCAGAACACGACTCCCCACTTGTTTCATGAAGTTAGCACTGCGGCCCCACTCTCGCATGGAAGTCGAAGAGCCCGCGTTCCAGCCGGGAGAAGCAACACTGTAGGGAAACCGTGCTTTCGCTACCCTCGTCCTCCCTGTGAGAGGAAGCAGTTTAGGGTGTACTGTGGGTGAGAGCCTGGGGACGGGTTCCATTACGTAAAATCGTGGGAGAGACAGGCCGGTGCAGAAGGCAGCTCTCAACTCACACCATGGTGACGGGTCTAGTACCGATGCCCCCGGTGGAGGTGCGTGGAGCCTCAAAGACAACCCCCTAACTCGAAGGAAGAACTCGGGAGAGAATCCGTGCTTCAGCTAAACCAGCAGCTCCCGAGGGTAGAAGCATGGCGTGGTGTGCGTGCAGGAGAGCCCTGCAAGGGAGCCCAAAGCCTTTTGCGAGGGAGACGCAGGCCCCGGCAGAAGGCAGAACACGACTAGCCGTGTGGTTGATCTAGCCAGCCCTGCGGCCCTACTTGGGCATGGAAGCCTAAAGGCGGGCGTTCCAACGCGGAGAAACAACAGTGTGCAGAAACCGTGCTTTAAGCTACCGTCGACCTCTCTGCGGGAGGAAGCGGTTTAGGGTGGAGCGTGGGTGAGAGAGAGCCTGGGGACGGGCTCCATACAGAGAATCGGGGGAGAGACAGGCCGGTGCCGAGGGCAGCTGTCAACTCACCTCGTGTGGACGAGGCCATTCCCGTTGCCCCGTGTGTGCGTGCAGGCCTAAAGGCAGCCCCCTAACTGGAAGCCACAGCTCTGGTGAGAACCCGCGCTTCAGCTCCAATAGCCGTTGCTGAGGTGGGCAGCCGTTTGCTGTGGGAATGCGGAGAGCACGGCAAGTGAGGCCGAGAGCCTTTTCGAAGTGAGACTCGGGCCCTGGGCGGCAGGAGGCAGAACACGACTCCTCCCGTGTTTCATGAAACGAGCACTGCGGGCCCACTTTCCATGGGAGTCTAATGGCTAGCAGTCTTCCTCGAAAACCCATACGATAGAGGAGCCGTGCTTTGGCTCCCATCCACCTCTCGGAGGGAGGAAGCAGCTTCCAGGCTGCCGTGGGTGAGAGTCCGGGGAGCGGTCTCCTTCCGTGACAGCCAGGGAGCAGAAGTCCGGGCCAGAAGGCACCCCTTGGCCCAGCGCTTGTGACCTGAAGCTAACGCCACTGCTCCATGTGTGCACTGGAATGCTGGGTGCTCCACACTGATCTGGCAGAAAGAAGCCTGTAAAGACTCCCAGCTGCAGCTCATTCGCCTCTGCACAGGGTGGCAGCATTTTCAACTCTGCTGGAGGGCAAACCTGGGGACTGAGTCCCAGCAGAATTCCGAGGGAGAAATAGGCATGGGCCGAAGGCACCTCTCGACTCAGCTCTTGTTTCGGGAACCTAGATCGGCTCTCCCGTGCGTGCGTGGAGTCCTAACGGCCGCCCACCCATCGCAAAGGGACAAAGCTGTAGAGAACCCTTGCCTCAGCAAAGATCGCCCTTCCTGAGCGTGAGCGTCATCTGTCGTGTGTTTTGGTGAAAGCTTGGGGAAGGGAACGAAAACGTAACTCTGAGTGAGAAGCAGGAGTGTAAAGGAAGGCTGCTGTCGACTCCCCTCTCCGTTTAGGAGATTGGCACTGCTGTACCCCGTGTGCCTGGATGCCTAGCTACCGGGCTACCAACGCCAAGAATCCATGCTACCGACTTAGCTGCGCTTTAGTGAACTTCGCCGTCCCTGAAGCTGGAGCAATTTTCCAGTGTTCTTGTAGGAGAGGCCGGGAAAGGGTCCCCCACGTGAAATGGAGTGAGAAGCAGGCCGGTGCGCGAGGCGGCTCTCAACACACCTCTTGTTTATGAGGCTGGGACCCTGGCCCCGGGTGTGCCTGCGGGCCTAAGTAGCCAACCACCTAACTCAAAGGAACAACTCCGTAGAGCATCCCTGCTTCGGCTGAAAGAGCCCTCTGCCGGAGGGTGGACGCATTTTGCTGTGCGCGTGAGGGAGCCCACTGCAAGTGAGCCCACCCCCAGGTTCCGGGTGAGGCTCAGGCCCCGGGAGAGAGCAGAACACGACTCCCCACTTGTTTCATGAAGTTAGCACTGCGGCCCCACTCTCGCATGGAAGTCGAAGAGCCCGCGTTCCAGCCGGGAGAAGCAACACTGTAGGGAAACCGTGCTTTCGCTACCCTCGTCCTCCCTGTGAGAGGAAGCAGTTTAGGGTGTACTGTGGGTGAGAGCCTGGGGACGGGTTCCATTACGTAAAATCGTGGGAGAGACAGGCCGGTGCAGAAGGCAGCTCTCAACTCACACCATGGTGACGGGTCTAGTACCGATGCCCCCGGTGGAGGTGCGTGGAGCCTCAAAGACAACCCCCTAACTCGAAGGAAGAACTCGGGAGAGAATCCGTGCTTCAGCTAAACCAGCAGCTCCCGAGGGTAGAAGCATGGCGTGGTGTGCGTGCAGGAGAGCCCTGCAAGGGAGCCCAAAGCCTTTTGCGAGGGAGACGCAGGCCCCGGCAGAAGGCAGAACACGACTAGCCGTGTGGTTGATCTAGCCAGCCCTGCGGCCCTACTTGGGCATGGAAGCCTAAAGGCGGGCGTTCCAACGCGGAGAAACAACAGTGTGCAGAAACCGTGCTTTAAGCTACCGTCGACCTCTCTG
Organism: Mirounga angustirostris; assembly: GCF_029215605.1. NCBI lineage: Eukaryota > Metazoa > Chordata > Mammalia > Carnivora > Phocidae > Mirounga > Mirounga angustirostris. Next base: position 37,503 of record NW_026991890.1, read on the forward strand.
CGGGAGGAAGCGGTTTAGGGTGGAGCGTGGGTGAGAGAGAGCCTGGGGACGGGCTCCATACAGAGAATCGGGGGAGAGACAGGCCGGTGCCGAGGGCAGCTGTCAACTCACCTCGTGTGGACGAGGCCATTCCCGTTGCCCCGTGTGTGCGTGCAGGCCTAAAGGCAGCCCCCTAACTGGAAGCCACAGCTCTGGTGAGAACCCGCGCTTCAGCTCCAATAGCCGTTGCTGAGGTGGGCAGCCGTTTGCTGTGGGAATGCGGAGAGCACGGCAAGTGAGGCCGAGAGCCTTTTCGAAGTGAGACTCGGGCCCTGGGCGGCAGGAGGCAGAACACGACTCCTCCCGTGTTTCATGAAACGAGCACTGCGGGCCCACTTTCCATGGGAGTCTAATGGCTAGCAGTCTTCCTCGAAAACCCATACGATAGAGGAGCCGTGCTTTGGCTCCCATCCACCTCTCGGAGGGAGGAAGCAGCTTCCAGGCTGCCGTGGGTGAGAGTCCGGGGAGCGGTCTCCTTCCGTGACAGCCAGGGAGCAGAAGTCCGGGCCAGAAGGCACCCCTTGGCCCAGCGCTTGTGACCTGAAGCTAACGCCACTGCTCCATGTGTGCACTGGAATGCTGGGTGCTCCACACTGATCTGGCAGAAAGAAGCCTGTAAAGACTCCCAGCTGCAGCTCATTCGCCTCTGCACAGGGTGGCAGCATTTTCAACTCTGCTGGAGGGCAAACCTGGGGACTGAGTCCCAGCAGAATTCCGAGGGAGAAATAGGCATGGGCCGAAGGCACCTCTCGACTCAGCTCTTGTTTCGGGAACCTAGATCGGCTCTCCCGTGCGTGCGTGGAGTCCTAACGGCCGCCCACCCATCGCAAAGGGACAAAGCTGTAGAGAACCCTTGCCTCAGCAAAGATCGCCCTTCCTGAGCGTGAGCGTCATCTGTCGTGTGTTTTGGTGAAAGCTTGGGGAAGGGAACGAAAACGTAACTCTGAGTGAGAAGCAGGAGTGTAAAGGAAGGCTGCTGTCGACTCCCCTCTCCGTTTAGGAGATTGGCACTGCTGTACCCCGTGTGCCTGGATGCCTAGCTACCGGGCTACCAACGCCAAGAATCCATGCTACCGACTTAGCTGCGCTTTACTGAACTTCGCCGTCCCTGAAGCTGGAGCAATTTTCCAGTGTTCTTGTAGGAGAGGCCGGGAAAGGGTCCCCCACGTGAAATGGAGTGAGAAGCAGGCCGGTGCGCGAGGCGGCTCTCAACACACCTCTTGTTTATGAGGCTGGGACCCTGGCCCCGGGTGTGCCTGCGGGCCTAAGTAGCCAACCACCTAACTCAAAGGAACAACTCCGTAGAGCATCCCTGCTTCGGCTGAAAGAGCCCTCTGCCGGAGGGTGGACGCATTTTGCTGTGCGCGTGAGGGAGCCCACTGCAAGTGAGCCCACCCCCAGGTTCCGGGTGAGGCTCAGGCCCCGGGAGAGAGCAGAACACGACTCCCCACTTGTTTCATGAAGTTAGCACTGCGGCCCCACTCTCGCATGGAAGTCGAAGAGCCCGCGTTCCAGCCGGGAGAAGCAACACTGTAGGGAAACCGTGCTTTCGCTACCCTCGTCCTCCCTGTGAGAGGAAGCAGTTTAGGGTGTACTGTGGGTGAGAGCCTGGGGACGGGCTCCATTACGTAAAATCGTGGGAGAGACAGGCCGGTGCAGAAGGCAGCTCTCAACTCACACCATGGTGACGGGTCTAGTACCGATGCCCCCGGTGGAGGTGCGTGGAGCCTCAAAGACAACCCCCTAACTCGAAGGAAGAACTCGGGAGAGAATCCGTGCTTCAGCTAAACCAGCAGCTCCCGAGGGTAGAAGCATGGCGTGGTGTGCGTGCAGGAGAGCCCTGCAAGGGAGCCCAAAGCCTTTTGCGAGGGAGACGCAGGCCCCGGCAGAAGGCAGAACACGACTAGCCGTGTGGTTGATCTAGCCAGCCCTGCGGCCCTACTTGGGCATGGAAGCCTAAAGGCGGGCGTTCCAACGCGGAGAAACAACAGTGTGCAGAAACCGTGCTTTAAGCTACCGTCGACCTCTCTGCGGGAGGAAGCGGTTTAGGGTGGAGCGTGGGTGAGAGAGAGCCTGGGGACGGGCTCCATACAGAGAATCGGGGGAGAGACAGGCCGGTGCCGAGGGCAGCTGTCAACTCACCTCGTGTGGACGAGGCCATTCCCGTTGCCCCGTGTGTGCGTGCAGGCCTAAAGGCAGCCCCCTAACTGGAAGCCACAGCTCTGGTGAGAACCCGCGCTTCAGCTCCAATAGCCGTTGCTGAGGTGGGCAGCCGTTTGCTGTGGGAATGCGGAGAGCACGGCAAGTGAGGCCGAGAGCCTTTTCGAAGTGAGACTCGGGCCCTGGGCGGCAGGAGGCAGAACACGACTCCTCCCGTGTTTCATGAAACGAGCACTGCGGGCCCACTTTCCATGGGAGTCTAATGGCTAGCAGTCTTCCTCGAAAACCCATACGATAGAGGAGCCGTGCTTTAGCTCCCATCCACCTCTCGGAGGGAGGAAGCAGCTTCCAGGCTGCCGTGGGTGAGAGTCCGGGGAGCGGTCTCCTTCCGTGACAGCCAGGGAGCAGAAGTCCGGGCCAGAAGGCACCCCTTGGCCCAGCGCTTGTGACCTGAAGCTAACGCCACTGCTCCATGTGTGCACTGGAATGCTGGGTGCTCCACACTGATCTGGCAGAAAGAAGCCTGTAAAGACTCCCAGCTGCAGCTCATTCGCCTCTGCACAGGGTGGCAGCATTTTCAACTCTGCTGGAGGGCAAACCTGGGGACTGAGTCCCAGCAGAATTCCGAGGGAGAAATAGGCATGGGCAGAAGGCACCTCTCGACTCAGCTCTTGTTTCGGGAACCTAGATCGGCTCTCCCGTGCGTGCGTGGAGTCCTAACGGCCGCCCACCCATCGCAAAGGGACAAAGCTGTAGAGAACCCTTGCCTCAGCAAAGATCGCCCTTCTTGAGCGTGAGCGTCATCTGTCGTGTGTTTTGGTGAAAGCTTGGGGAAGGGAACGAAAACGTAACTCTGAGTGAGAAGCAGGAGTGTAAAGGAAGGCTGCTGTCGACTCCCCTCTCCGTTTAGGAGATTGGCACTGCTGTACCCCGTGTGCCTGGATGCCTAGCTACCGGGCTACCAACGCCAAGAATCCATGCTACCGACTTAGCTGCGCTTTACTGAACTTCGCCGTCCCTGAAGCTGGAGCAATTTTCCAGTGTTCTTGTAGGAGAGGCCGGGAAAGGGTCCCCCACGTGAAATGGAGTGAGAAGCAGGCCGGTGCGCGAGGCGGCTCTCAACACACCTCTTGTTTATGAGGCTGGGACCCTGGCCCCGGGTGTGCCTGCGGGCCTAAGTAGCCAACCACCTAACTCAAAGGAACAACTCCGTAGAGCATCCCTGCTTCGGCTGAAAGAGCCCTCTGCCGGAGGGTGGACGCATTTTGCTGTGCGCGTGAGGGAGCCCACTGCAAGTGAGCCCACCCCCAGGTTCCGGGTGAGGCTCAGGCCCCGGGAGAGAGCAGAACACGACTCCCCACTTGTTTCATGAAGTTAGCACTGCGGCCCCACTCTCGCATGGAAGTCGAAGAGCCCGCGTTCCAGCCGGGAGAAGCAACACTGTAGGGAAACCGTGCTTTCGCTACCCTCGTCCTCCCTGTGAGAGGAAGCAGTTTAGGGTGTACTGTGGGTGAGAGCCTGGGGACGGGCTCCATTACGTAAAATCGTGGGAGAGACAGGCCGGTGCAGAAGGCAGCTCTCAACTCACACCATGGTGACGGGTCTAGTACCGATGCCCCCGGTGGAGGTGCGTGGAGCCTCAAAGACAACCCCCTAACTCGAAGGAAGAACTCGGGAGAGAATCCGTGCTTCAGCTAAACCAGCAGCTCCCGAGGGTAGAAGCATGGCGTGGTGTGCGTGCAGGAGAGCCCTGCAAGGGAGCCCAAAGCCTTTTGCGAGGGAGACGCAGGCCCCGGCAGAAGGCAGAACACGACTAGCCGTGTGGTTGATCTAGCCAGCCCTGCGGCCCTACTTGGGCATGGAAGCCTAAAGGCGGGCGTTCCAACGCGGAGAAACAACAGTGTGCAGAAACCGTGCTTTAAGCTACCGTCGACCTCTCTGCGGGAGGAAGCGGTTTAGGGTGGAGCGTGGGTGAGAGAGAGCCTGGGGACGGGCTCCATACAGAGAATCGGGGGAGAGACAGGCCGGTGCCGAGGGCAGCTGTCAACTCACCTCGTGTGGACGAGGCCATTCCCGTTGCCCCGTGTGTGCGTGCAGGCCTAAAGGCAGCCCCCTAACTGGAAGCCACAGCTCTGGTGAGAACCCGCGCTTCAGCTCCAATAGCCGTTGCTGAGGTGGGCAGCCGTTTGCTGTGGGAATGCGGAGAGCACGGCAAGTGAGGCCGAGAGCCTTTTCGAAGTGAGACTCGGGCCCTGGGCGGCAGGAGGCAGAACACGACTCCTCCCGTGTTTCATGAAACGAGCACTGCGGGCCCACTTTCCATGGGAGTCTAATGGCTAGCAGTCTTCCTCGAAAACCCATACGATAGAGGAGCCGTGCTTTAGCTCCCATCCACCTCTCGGAGGGAGGAAGCAGCTTCCAGGCTGCCGTGGGTGAGAGTCCGGGGAGCGGTCTCCTTCCGTGACAGCCAGGGAGCAGAAGTCCGGGCCAGAAGGCACCCCTTGGCCCAGCGCTTGTGACCTGAAGCTAACGCCACTGCTCCATGTGTGCACTGGAATGCTGGGTGCTCCACACTGATCTGGCAGAAAGAAGCCTGTAAAGACTCCCAGCTGCAGCTCATTCGCCTCTGCACAGGGTGGCAGCATTTTCAACTCTGCTGGAGGGCAAACCTGGGGACTGAGTCCCAGCAGAATTCCGAGGGAGAAATAGGCATGGGCAGAAGGCACCTCTCGACTCAGCTCTTGTTTCGGGAACCTAGATCGGCTCTCCCGTGCGTGCGTGGAGTCCTAACGGCCGCCCACCCATCGCAAAGGGACAAAGCTGTAGAGAACCCTTGCCTCAGCAAAGATCGCCCTTCTTGAGCGTGAGCGTCATCTGTCGTGTGTTTTGGTGAAAGCTTGGGGAAGGGAACGAAAACGTAACTCTGAGTGAGAAGCAGGAGTGTAAAGGAAGGCTGCTGTCGACTCCCCTCTCCGTTTAGGAGATTGGCACTGCTGTACCCCGTGTGCCTGGATGCCTAGCTACCGGGCTACCAACGCCAAGAATCCATGCTACCGACTTAGCTGCGCTTTACTGAACTTCGCCGTCCCTGAAGCTGGAGCAATTTTCCAGTGTTCTTGTAGGAGAGGCCGGGAAAGGGTCCCCCACGTGAAATGGAGTGAGAAGCAGGCCGGTGCGCGAGGCGGCTCTCAACACACCTCTTGTTTATGAGGCTGGGACCCTGGCCCCGGGTGTGCCTGCGGGCCTAAGTAGCCAACCACCTAACTCAAAGGAACAACTCCGTAGAGCATCCCTGCTTCGGCTGAAAGAGCCCTCTGCCGGAGGGTGGACGCATTTTGCTGTGCGCGTGAGGGAGCCCACTGCAAGTGAGCCCACCCCCAGGTTCCGGGTGAGGCTCAGGCCCCGGGAGAGAGCAGAACACGACTCCCCACTTGTTTCATGAAGTTAGCACTGCGGCCCCACTCTCGCATGGAAGTCGAAGAGCCCGCGTTCCAGCCGGGAGAAGCAACACTGTAGGGAAACCGTGCTTTCGCTACCCTCGTCCTCCCTGTGAGAGGAAGCAGTTTAGGGTGTACTGTGGGTGAGAGCCTGGGGACGGGCTCCATTACGTAAAATCGTGGGAGAGACAGGCCGGTGCAGAAGGCAGCTCTCAACTCACACCATGGTGACGGGTCTAGTACCGATGCCCCCGGTGGAGGTGCGTGGAGCCTCAAAGACAACCCCCTAACTCGAAGGAAGAACTCGGGAGAGAATCCGTGCTTCAGCTAAACCAGCAGCTCCCGAGGGTAGAAGCATGGCGTGGTGTGCGTGCAGGAGAGCCCTGCAAGGGAGCCCAAAGCCTTTTGCGAGGGAGACGCAGGCCCCGGCAGAAGGCAGAACACGACTAGCCGTGTGGTTGATCTAGCCAGCCCTGCGGCCCTACTTGGGCATGGAAGCCTAAAGGCGGGCGTTCCAACGCGGAGAAACAACAGTGTGCAGAAACCGTGCTTTAAGCTACCGTCGACCTCTCTGCGGGAGGAAGCGGTTTAGGGTGGAGCGTGGGTGAGAGAGAGCCTGGGGACGGGCTCCATACAGAGAATCGGGGGAGAGACAGGCCGGTGCCGAGGGCAGCTGTCAACTCACCTCGTGTGGACGAGGCCATTCCCGTTGCCCCGTGTGTGCGTGCAGGCCTAAAGGCAGCCCCCTAACTGGAAGCCACAGCTCTGGTGAGAACCCGCGCTTCAGCTCCAATAGCCGTTGCTGAGGTGGGCAGCCGTTTGCTGTGGGAATGCGGAGAGCACGGCAAGTGAGGCCGAGAGCCTTTTCGAAGTGAGACTCGGGCCCTGGGCGGCAGGAGGCAGAACACGACTCCTCCCGTGTTTCATGAAACGAGCACTGCGGGCCCACTTTCCATGGGAGTCTAATGGCTAGCAGTCTTCCTCGAAAACCCATACGATAGAGGAGCCGTGCTTTAGCTCCCATCCACCTCTCGGAGGGAGGAAGCAGCTTCCAGGCTGCCGTGGGTGAGAGTCCGGGGAGCGGTCTCCTTCCGTGACAGCCAGGGAGCAGAAGTCCGGGCCAGAAGGCACCCCTTGGCCCAGCGCTTGTGACCTGAAGCTAACGCCACTGCTCCATGTGTGCACTGGAATGCTGGGTGCTCCACACTGATCTGGCAGAAAGAAGCCTGTAAAGACTCCCAGCTGCAGCTCATTCGCCTCTGCACAGGGTGGCAGCATTTTCAACTCTGCTGGAGGGCAAACCTGGGGACTGAGTCCCAGCAGAATTCCGAGGGAGAAATAGGCATGGGCAGAAGGCACCTCTCGACTCAGCTCTTGTTTCGGGAACCTAGATCGGCTCTCCCGTGCGTGCGTGGAGTCCTAACGGCCGCCCACCCATCGCAAAGGGACAAAGCTGTAGAGAACCCTTGCCTCAGCAAAGATCGCCCTTCTTGAGCGTGAGCGTCATCTGTCGTGTGTTTTGGTGAAAGCTTGGGGAAGGGAACGAAAACGTAACTCTGAGTGAGAAGCAGGAGTGTAAAGGAAGGCTGCTGTCGACTCCCCTCTCCGTTTAGGAGATTGGCACTGCTGTACCCCGTGTGCCTGGATGCCTAGCTACCGGGCTACCAACGCCAAGAATCCATGCTACCGACTTAGCTGCGCTTTACTGAACTTCGCCGTCCCTGAAGCTGGAGCAATTTTCCAGTGTTCTTGTAGGAGAGGCCGGGAAAGGGTCCCCCACGTGAAATGGAGTGAGAAGCAGGCCGGTGCGCGAGGCGGCTCTCAACACACCTCTTGTTTATGAGGCTGGGACCCTGGCCCCGGGTGTGCCTGCGGGCCTAAGTAGCCAACCACCTAACTCAAAGGAACAACTCCGTAGAGCATCCCTGCTTCGGCTGAAAGAGCCCTCTGCCGGAGGGTGGACGCATTTTGCTGTGCGCGTGAGGGAGCCCACTGCAAGTGAGCCCACCCCCAGGTTCCGGGTGAGGCTCAGGCCCCGGGAGAGAGCAGAACACGACTCCCCACTTGTTTCATGAAGTTAGCACTGCGGCCCCACTCTCGCATGGAAGTCGAAGAGCCCGCGTTCCAGCCGGGAGAAGCAACACTGTAGGGAAACCGTGCTTTCGCTACCCTCGTCCTCCCTGTGAGAGGAAGCAGTTTAGGGTGTACTGTGGGTGAGAGCCTGGGGACGGGCTCCATTACGTAAAATCGTGGGAGAGACAGGCCGGTGCAGAAGGCAGCTCTCAACTCACACCATGGTGACGGGTCTAGTACCGATGCCCCCGGTGGAGGTGCGTGGAGCCTCAAAGACAACCCCCTAACTCGAAGGAAGAACTCGGGAGAGAATCCGTGCTTCAGCTAAACCAGCAGCTCCCGAGGGTAGAAGCATGGCGTGGTGTGCGTGCAGGAGAGCCCTGCAAGGGAGCCCAAAGCCTTTTGCGAGGGAGACGCAGGCCCCGGCAGAAGGCAGAACACGACTAGCCGTGTGGTTGATCTAGCCAGCCCTGCGGCCCTACTTGGGCATGGAAGCCTAAAGGCGGGCGTTCCAACGCGGAGAAACAACAGTGTGCAGAAACCGTGCTTTAAGCTACCGTCGACCTCTCTGCGGGAGGAAGCGGTTTAGGGTGGAGCGTGGGTGAGAGAGAGCCTGGGGACGGGCTCCATACAGAGAATCGGGGGAGAGACAGGCCGGTGCCGAGGGCAGCTGTCAACTCACCTCGTGTGGACGAGGCCATTCCCGTTGCCCCGTGTGTGCGTGCAGGCCTAAAGGCAGCCCCCTAACTGGAAGCCACAGCTCTGGTGAGAACCCGCGCTTCAGCTCCAATAGCCGTTGCTGAGGTGGGCAGCCGTTTGCTGTGGGAATGCGGAGAGCACGGCAAGTGAGGCCGAGAGCCTTTTCGAAGTGAGACTCGGGCCCTGGGCGGCAGGAGGCAGAACACGACTCCTCCCGTGTTTCATGAAACGAGCACTGCGGGCCCACTTTCCATGGGAGTCTAATGGCTAGCAGTCTTCCTCGAAAACCCATACGATAGAGGAGCCGTGCTTTAGCTCCCATCCACCTCTCGGAGGGAGGAAGCAGCTTCCAGGCTGCCGTGGGTGAGAGTCCGGGGAGCGGTCTCCTTCCGTGACAGCCAGGGAGCAGAAGTCCGGGCCAGAAGGCACCCCTTGGCCCAGCGCTTGTGACCTGAAGCTAACGCCACTGCTCCATGTGTGCACTGGAATGCTGGGTGCTCCACACTGATCTGGCAGAAAGAAGCCTGTAAAGACTCCCAGCTGCAGCTCATTCGCCTCTGCACAGGGTGGCAGCATTTTCAACTCTGCTGGAGGGCAAACCTGGGGACTGAGTCCCAGCAGAATTCCGAGGGAGAAATAGGCATGGGCAGAAGGCACCTCTCGACTCAGCTCTTGTTTCGGGAACCTAGATCGGCTCTCCCGTGCGTGCGTGGAGTCCTAACGGCCGCCCACCCATCGCAAAGGGACAAAGCTGTAGAGAACCCTTGCCTCAGCAAAGATCGCCCTTCTTGAGCGTGAGCGTCATCTGTCGTGTGTTTTGGTGAAAGCTTGGGGAAGGGAACGAAAACGTAACTCTGAGTGAGAAGCAGGAGTGTAAAGGAAGGCTGCTGTCGACTCCCCTCTCCGTTTAGGAGATTGGCACTGCTGTACCCCGTGTGCCTGGATGCCTAGCTACCGGGCTACCAACGCCAAGAATCCATGCTACCGACTTAGCTGCGCTTTACTGAACTTCGCCGTCCCTGAAGCTGGAGCAATTTTCCAGTGTTCTTGTAGGAGAGGCCGGGAAAGGGTCCCCCACGTGAAATGGAGTGAGAAGCAGGCCGGTGCGCGAGGCGGCTCTCAACACACCTCTTGTTTATGAGGCTGGGACCCTGGCCCCGGGTGTGCCTGCGGGCCTAAGTAGCCAACCACCTAACTCAAAGGAACAACTCCGTAGAGCATCCCTGCTTCGGCTGAAAGAGCCCTCTGCCGGAGGGTGGACGCATTTTGCTGTGCGCGTGAGGGAGCCCACTGCAAGTGAGCCCACCCCCAGGTTCCGGGTGAGGCTCAGGCCCCGGGAGAGAGCAGAACACGACTCCCCACTTGTTTCATGAAGTTAGCACTGCGGCCCCACTCTCGCATGGAAGTCGAAGAGCCCGCGTTCCAGCCGGGAGAAGCAACACTGTAGGGAAACCGTGCTTTCGCTACCCTCGTCCTCCCTGTGAGAGGAAGCAGTTTAGGGTGTACTGTGGGTGAGAGCCTGGGGACGGGCTCCATTACGTAAAATCGTGGGAGAGACAGGCCGGTGCAGAAGGCAGCTCTCAACTCACACCATGGTGACGGGTCTAGTACCGATGCCCCCGGTGGAGGTGCGTGGAGCCTCAAAGACAACCCCCTAACTCGAAGGAAGAACTCGGGAGAGAATCCGTGCTTCAGCTAAACCAGCAGCTCCCGAGGGTAGAAGCATGGCGTGGTGTGCGTGCAGGAGAGCCCTGCAAGGGAGCCCAAAGCCTTTTGCGAGGGAGACGCAGGCCCCGGCAGAAGGCAGAACACGACTAGCCGTGTGGTTGATCTAGCCAGCCCTGCGGCCCTACTTGGGCATGGAAGCCTAAAGGCGGGCGTTCCAACGCGGAGAAACAACAGTGTGCAGAAACCGTGCTTTAAGCTACCGTCGACCTCTCTGCGGGAGGAAGCGGTTTAGGGTGGAGCGTGGGTGAGAGAGAGCCTGGGGACGGGCTCCATACAGAGAATCGGGGGAGAGACAGGCCGGTGCCGAGGGCAGCTGTCAACTCACCTCGTGTGGACGAGGCCATTCCCGTTGCCCCGTGTGTGCGTGCAGGCCTAAAGGCAGCCCCCTAACTGGAAGCCACAGCTCTGGTGAGAACCCGCGCTTCAGCTCCAATAGCCGTTGCTGAGGTGGGCAGCCGTTTGCTGTGGGAATGCGGAGAGCACGGCAAGTGAGGCCGAGAGCCTTTTCGAAGTGAGACTCGGGCCCTGGGCGGCAGGAGGCAGAACACGACTCCTCCCGTGTTTCATGAAACGAGCACTGCGGGCCCACTTTCCATGGGAGTCTAATGGCTAGCAGTCTTCCTCGAAAACCCATACGATAGAGGAGCCGTGCTTTAGCTCCCATCCACCTCTCGGAGGGAGGAAGCAGCTTCCAGGCTGCCGTGGGTGAGAGTCCGGGGAGCGGTCTCCTTCCGTGACAGCCAGGGAGCAGAAGTCCGGGCCAGAAGGCACCCCTTGGCCCAGCGCTTGTGACCTGAAGCTAACGCCACTGCTCCATGTGTGCACTGGAATGCTGGGTGCTCCACACTGATCTGGCAGAAAGAAGCCTGTAAAGACTCCCAGCTGCAGCTCATTCGCCTCTGCACAGGGTGGCAGCATTTTCAACTCTGCTGGAGGGCAAACCTGGGGACTGAGTCCCAGCAGAATTCCGAGGGAGAAATAGGCATGGGCAGAAGGCACCTCTCGACTCAGCTCTTGTTTCGGGAACCTAGATCGGCTCTCCCGTGCGTGCGTGGAGTCCTAACGGCCGCCCACCCATCGCAAAGGGACAAAGCGGTAGAGAACCCTTGCCTCAGCAAAGATCGCCCTTCTTGAGCGTGAGCGTCATCTGTCGTGTGTTTTGGTGAAAGCTTGGGGAAGGGAACGAAAACGTAACTCTGAGTGAGAAGCAGGAGTGTAAAGGAAGGCTGCTGTCGACTCCCCTCTCCGTTTAGGAGATTGGCACTGCTGTACCCCGTGTGCCTGGATGCCTAGCTACCGGGCTACCAACGCCAAGAATCCATGCTACCGACTTAGCTGCGCTTTACTGAACTTCGCCGTCCCTGAAGCTGGAGCAATTTTCCAGTGTTCTTGTAGGAGAGGCCGGGAAAGGGTCCCCCACGTGAAATGGAGTGAGAAGCAGGCCGGTGCGCGAGGCGGCTCTCAACACACCTCTTGTTTATGAGGCTGGGACCCTGGCCCCGGGTGTGCCTGCGGGCCTAAGTAGCCAACCACCTAACTCAAAGGAACAACTCCGTAGAGCATCCCTGCTTCGGCTGAAAGAGCCCTCTGCCGGAGGGTGGACGCATTTTGCTGTGCGCGTGAGGGAGCCCACTGCAAGTGAGCCCACCCCCAGGTTCCGGGTGAGGCTCAGGCCCCGGGAGAGAGCAGAACACGACTCCCCACTTGTTTCATGAAGTTAGCACTGCGGCCCCACTCTCGCATGGAAGTCGAAGAGCCCGCGTTCCAACCGGGAGAAGCAACACTGTAGGGAAACCGTGCTTTCGCTACCCTCGTCCTCCCTGTGAGAGGAAGCAGTTTAGGGTGTACTGTGGGTGAGAGCCTGGGGACGGGCTCCATTACGTAAAATCGTGGGAGAGACAGGCCGGTGCAGAAGGCAGCTCTCAACTCACACCATGGTGACGGGTCTAGTACCGATGCCCCCGGTGGAGGTGCGTGGAGCCTCAAAGACAACCCCCTAACTCGAAGGAAGAACTCGGGAGAGAATCCGTGCTTCAGCTAAACCAGCAGCTCCCGAGGGTAGAAGCATGGCGTGGTGTGCGTGCAGGAGAGCCCTGCAAGGGAGCCCAAAGCCTTTTGCGAGGGAGACGCAGGCCCCGTCAGAAGGCAGAACACGACTAGCCGTGTGGTTGATCTAGCCAGCCCTGCGGCCCTACTTGGGCATGGAAGCCTAAAGGCGGGCGTTCCAACGCGGAGAAACAACAGTGTGCAGAAACCGTGCTTTAAGCTACCGTCGACCTCTCTGCGGGAGGAAGCGGTTTAGGGTGGAGCGTGGGTGAGAGAGAGCCTGGGGACGGGCTCCATACAGAGAATCGGGGGAGAGACAGGCCGGTGCCGAGGGCAGCTGTCAACTCACCTCGTGTGGACGAGGCCATTCCCGTTGCCCCGTGTGTGCGTGCAGGCCTAAAGGCAGCCCCCTAACTGGAAGCCACAGCTCTGGTGAGAACCCGCGCTTCAGCTCCAATAGCCGTTGCTGAGGTGGGCAGCCGTTTGCTGTGGGAATGCGGAGAGCACGGCAAGTGAGGCCGAGAGCCTTTTCGAAGTGAGACTCGGGCCCTGGGCGGCAGGAGGCAGAACACGACTCCTCCCGTGTTTCATGAAACGAGCACTGCGGGCCCACTTTCCATGGGAGTCTAATGGCTAGCAGTCTTCCTCGAAAACCCATACGATAGAGGAGCCGTGCTTTAGCTCCCATCCACCTCTCGGAGGGAGGAAGCAGCTTCCAGGCTGCCGTGGGTGAGAGTCCGGGGAGCGGTCTCCTTCCGTGACAGCCAGGGAGCAGAAGTCCGGGCCAGAAGGCACCCCTTGGCCCAGCGCTTGTGACCTGAAGCTAACGCCACTGCTCCATGTGTGCACTGGAATGCTGGGTGCTCCACACTGATCTGGCAGAAAGAAGCCTGTAAAGACTCCCAGCTGCAGCTCATTCGCCTCTGCACAGGGTGGCAGCATTTTCAACTCTGCTGGAGGGCAAACCTGGGGACTGAGTCCCAGCAGAATTCCGAGGGAGAAATAGGCATGGGCAGAAGGCACCTCTCGACTCAGCTCTTGTTTCGGGAACCTAGATCGGCTCTCCCGTGCGTGCGTGGAGTCCTAACGGCCGCCCACCCATCGCAAAGGGACAAAGCGGTAGAGAACCCTTGCCTCAGCAAAGATCGCCCTTCTTGAGCGTGAGCGTCATCTGTCGTGTGTTTTGGTGAAAGCTTGGGGAAGGGAACGAAAACGTAACTCTGAGTGAGAAGCAGGAGTGTAAAGGAAGGCTGCTGTCGACTCCCCTCTCCGTTTAGGAGATTGGCACTGCTGTACCCCGTGTGCCTGGATGCCTAGCTACCGGGCTACCAACGCCAAGAATCCATGCTACCGACTTAGCTGCGCTTTACTGAACTTCGCCGTCCCTGAAGCTGGAGCAATTTTCCAGTGTTCTTGTAGGAGAGGCCGGGAAAGGGTCCCCCACGTGAAATGGAGTGAGAAGCAGGCCGGTGCGCGAGGCGGCTCTCAACACACCTCTTGTTTATGAGGCTGGGACCCTGGCCCCGGGTGTGCCTGCGGGCCTAAGTAGCCAACCACCTAACTCAAAGGAACAACTCCGTAGAGCATCCCTGCTTCGGCTGAAAGAGCCCTCTGCCGGAGGGTGGACGCATTTTGCTGTGCGCGTGAGTGAGCCCACTGCAAGTGAGCCCACCCCCAGGTTCCGGGTGAGGCTCAGGCCCCGGGAGAGAGCAGAACACGACTCCCCACTTGTTTCATGAAGTTAGCACTGCGGCCCCACTCTCGCATGGAAGTCGAAGAGCCCGCGTTCCAACCGGGAGAAGCAACACTGTAGGGAAACCGTGCTTTCGCTACCCTCGTCCTCCCTGTGAGAGGAAGCAGTTTAGGGTGTACTGTGGGTGAGAGCCTGGGGACGGGCTCCATTACGTAAAATCGTGGGAGAGACAGGCCGGTGCAGAAGGCAGCTCTCAACTCACACCATGGTGACGGGTCTAGTACCGATGCCCCCGGTGGAGGTGCGTGGAGCCTCAAAGACAACCCCCTAACTCGAAGGAAGAACTCGGGAGAGAATCCGTGCTTCAGCTAAACCAGCAGCTCCCGAGGGTAGAAGCATGGCGTGGTGTGCGTGCAGGAGAGCCCTGCAAGGGAGCCCAAAGCCTTTTGCGAGGGAGACGCAGGCCCCGGCAGAAGGCAGAACACGACTAGCCGTGTGGTTGATCTAGCCAGCCCTGCGGCCCTACTTGGGCATGGAAGCCTAAAGGCGGGCGTTCCAACGCGGAGAAACAACAGTGTGCAGAAACCGTGCTTTAAGCTACCGTCGACCTCTCTGCGGGAGGAAGCGGTTTAGGGTGGAGCGTGGGTGAGAGAGAGCCTGGGGACGGGCTCCATACAGAGAATCGGGGGAGAGACAGGCCGGTGCCGAGGGCAGCTGTCAACTCACCTCGTGTGGACGAGGCCATTCCCGTTGCCCCGTGTGTGCGTGCAGGCCTAAAGGCAGCCCCCTAACTGGAAGCCACAGCTCTGGTGAGAACCCGCGCTTCAGCTCCAATAGCCGTTGCTGAGGTGGGCAGCCGTTTGCTGTGGGAATGCGGAGAGCACGGCAAGTGAGGCCGAGAGCCTTTTCGAAGTGAGACTCGGGCCCTGGGCCGCAGGAGGCAGAACACGACTCCTCCCGTGTTTCATGAAACGAGCACTGCGGGCCCACTTTCCATGGGAGTCTAATGGCTAGCAGTCTTCCTCGAAAACCCATACGATAGAGGAGCCGTGCTTTGGCTCCCATCCACCTCTCGGAGGGAGGAAGCAGCTTCCAGGCTGCCGTGGGTGAGAGTCCGGGGAGCGGTCTCCTTCCGTGACAGCCAGGGAGCAGAAGTCCGGGCCAGAAGGCACCCCTTGGCCCAGCGCTTGTGACCTGAAGCTAACGCCACTGCTCCATGTGTGCACTGGAATGCTGGGTGCTCCACACTGATCTGGCAGAAAGAAGCCTGTAAAGACTCCCAGCTGCAGCTCATTCGCCTCTGCACAGGGTGGCAGCATTTTCAACTCTGCTGGAGGGCAAACCTGGGGACTGAGTCCCAGCAGAATTCCGAGGGAGAAATAGGCATGGGCCGAAGGCACCTCTCGACTCAGCTCTTGTTTCGGGAACCTAGATCGGCTCTCCCGTGCGTGCGTGGAGTCCTAACGGCCGCCCACCCATCGCAAAGGGACAAAGCGGTAGAGAACCCTTGCCTCAGCAAAGATCGCCCTTCTTGAGCGTGAGCGTCATCTGTCGTGTGTTTTGGTGAAAGCTTGGGGAAGGGAACGAAAACGTAACTCTGAGTGAGAAGCAGGAGTGTAAAGGAAGGCTGCTGTCGACTCCCCTCTCCGTTTAGGAGATTGGCACTGCTGTACCCCGTGTGCCTGGATGCCTAGCTACCGGGCTACCAACGCCAAGAATCCATGCTACCGACTTAGCTGCGCTTTACTGAACTTCGCCGTCCCTGAAGCTGGAGCAATTTTCCAGTGTTCTTGTAGGAGAGGCCGGGAAAGGGTCCCCCACGTGAAATGGAGTGAGAAGCAGGCCGGTGCGCGAGGCGGCTCTCAACACACCTCTTGTTTATGAGGCTGGGACCCTGGCCCCGGGTGTGCCTGCGGGCCTAAGTAGCCAACCACCTAACTCAAAGGAACAACTCCGTAGAGCATCCCTGCTTCGGCTGAAAGAGCCCTCTGCCGGAGGGTGGACGCATTTTGCTGTGCGCGTGAGTGAGCCCACTGCAAGTGAGCCCACCCCCAGGTTCCGGGTGAGGCTCAGGCCCCGGGAGAGAGCAGAACACGACTCCCCACTTGTTTCATGAAGTTAGCACTGCGGCCCCACTCTCGCATGGAAGTCGAAGAGCCCGCGTTCCAACCGGGAGAAGCAACACTGTAGGGAAACCGTGCTTTCGCTACCCTCGTCCTCCCTGTGAGAGGAAGCAGTTTAGGGTGTACTGTGGGTGAGAGCCTGGGGACGGGCTCCATTACGTAAAATCGTGGGAGAGACAGGCCGGTGCAGAAGGCAGCTCTCAACTCACACCATGGTGACGGGTCTAGTACCGATGCCCCCGGTGGAGGTGCGTGGAGCCTCAAAGACAACCCCCTAACTCGAAGGAAGAACTCGGGAGAGAATCCGTGCTTCAGCTAAACCAGCAGCTCCCGAGGGTAGAAGCATGGCGTGGTGTGCGTGCAGGAGAGCCCTGCAAGGGAGCCCAAAGCCTTTTGCGAGGGAGACGCAGGCCCCGGCAGAAGGCAGAACACGACTAGCCGTGTGGTTGATCTAGCCAGCCCTGCGGCCCTACTTGGGCATGGAAGCCTAAAGGCGGGCGTTCCAACGCGGAGAAACAACAGTGTGCAGAAACCGTGCTTTAAGCTACCGTCGACCTCTCTGCGGGAGGAAGCGGTTTAGGGTGGAGCGTGGGTGAGAGAGAGCCTGGGGACGGGCTCCATACAGAGAATCGGGGGAGAGACAGGCCGGTGCCGAAGGCAGCTGTCAACTCACCTCGTGTGGACGAGGCCATTCCCGTTGCCCCGTGTGTGCGTGCAGGCCTAAAGGCAGCCCCCTAACTGGAAGCCACAGCTCTGGTGAGAACCCGCGCTTCAGCTCCAATAGCCGTTGCTGAGGTGGGCAGCCGTTTGCTGTGGGAATGCGGAGAGCACGGCAAGTGAGGCCGAGAGCCTTTTCGAAGTGAGACTCGGGCCCTGGGCGGCAGGAGGCAGAACACGACTCCTCCCGTGTTTCATGAAACGAGCACTGCGGGCCCACTTTCCATGGGAGTCTAATGGCTAGCAGTCTTCCTCGAAAACCCATACGATAGAGGAGCCGTGCTTTGGCTCCCATCCACCTCTCGGAGGGAGGAAGCAGCTTCCAGGCTGCCGTGGGTGAGAGTCCGGGGAGCGGTCTCCTTCCGTGACAGCCAGGGAGCAGAAGTCCGGGCCAGAAGGCACCCCTTGGCCCAGCGCTTGTGACCTGAAGCTAACGCCACTGCTCCATGTGTGCACTGGAATGCTGGGTGCTCCACACTGATCTGGCAGAAAGAAGCCTGTAAAGACTCCCAGCTGCAGCTCATTCGCCTCTGCACAGGGTGGCAGCATTTTCAACTCTGCTGGAGGGCAAACCTGGGGACTGAGTCCCAGCAGAATTCCGAGGGAGAAATAGGCATGGGCCGAAGGCACCTCTCGACTCAGCTCTTGTTTCGGGAACCTAGATCGGCTCTCCCGTGCGTGCGTGGAGTCCTAACGGCCGCCCACCCATCGCAAAGGGACAAAGCTGTAGAGAACCCTTGCCTCAGCAAAGATCGCCCTTCCTGAGCGTGAGCGTCATCTGTCGTGTGTTTTGGTGAAAGCTTGGGGAAGGGAACGAAAACGTAACTCTGAGTGAGAAGCAGGAGTGTAAAGGAAGGCTGCTGTCGACTCCCCTCTCCGTTTAGGAGATTGGCACTGCTGTACCCCGTGTGCCTGGATGCCTAGCTACCGGGCTACCAACGCCAAGAATCCATGCTACCGACTTAGCTGCGCTTTACTGAACTTCGCCGTCCCTGAAGCTGGAGCAATTTTCCAGTGTTCTTGTAGGAGAGGCCGGGAAAGGGTCCCCCACGTGAAATGGAGTGAGAAGCAGGCCGGTGCGCGAGGCGGCTCTCAACACACCTCTTGTTTATGAGGCTGGGACCCTGGCCCCGGGTGTGCCTGCGGGCCTAAGTAGCCAACCACCTAACTCAAAGGAACAACTCCGTAGAGCATCCCTGCTTCGGCTGAAAGAGCCCTCTGCCGGAGGGTGGACGCATTTTGCTGTGCGCGTGAGTGAGCCCACTGCAAGTGAGCCCACCCCCAGGTTCCGGGTGAGGCTCAGGCCCCGGGAGAGAGCAGAACACGACTCCCCACTTGTTTCATGAAGTTAGCACTGCGGCCCCACTCTCGCATGGAAGTCGAAGAGCCCGCGTTCCAACCGGGAGAAGCAACACTGTAGGGAAACCGTGCTTTCGCTACCCTCGTCCTCCCTGTGAGAGGAAGCAGTTTAGGGTGTACTGTGGGTGAGAGCCTGGGGACGGGCTCCATTACGTAAAATCGTGGGAGAGACAGGCCGGTGCAGAAGGCAGCTCTCAACTCACACCATGGTGACGGGTCTAGTACCGATGCCCCCGGTGGAGGTGCGTGGAGCCTCAAAGACAACCCCCTAACTCGAAGGAAGAACTCGGGAGAGAATCCGTGCTTCAGCTAAACCAGCAGCTCCCGAGGGTAGAAGCATGGCGTGGTGTGCGTGCAGGAGAGCCCTGCAAGGGAGCCCAAAGCCTTTTGCGAGGGAGACGCAGGCCCCGGCAGAAGGCAGAACACGACTAGCCGTGTGGTTGATCTAGCCAGCCCTGCGGCCCTACTTGGGCATGGAAGCCTAAAGGCGGGCGTTCCAACTCGGAGAAACAACAGTGTGCAGAAACCGTGCTTTAAGCTACCGTCGACCTCTCTGCGGGAGGAAGCGGTTTAGGGTGGAGCGTGGGTGAGAGAGAGCCTGGGGACGGGCTCCATACAGAGAATCGGGGGAGAGACAGGCCGGTGCCGAAGGCAGCTGTCAACTCACCTCGTGTGGACGAGGCCATTCCCGTTGCCCCGTGTGTGCGTGCAGGCCTAAAGGCAGCCCCCTAACTGGAAGCCACAGCTCTGGTGAGAACCCGCGCTTCAGCTCCAATAGCCGTTGCTGAGGTGGGCAGCCGTTTGCTGTGGGAATGCGGAGAGCACGGCAAGTGAGGCCGAGAGCCTTTTCGAAGTGAGACTCGGGCCCTGGGCGGCAGGAGGCAGAACACGACTCCTCCCGTGTTTCATGAAACGAGCACTGCGGGCCCACTTTCCATGGGAGTCTAATGGCTAGCAGTCTTCCTCGAAAACCCATACGATAGAGGAGCCGTGCTTTGGCTCCCATCCACCTCTCGGAGGGAGGAAGCAGCTTCCAGGCTGCCGTGGGTGAGAGTCCGGGGAGCGGTCTCCTTCCGTGACAGCCAGGGAGCAGAAGTCCGGGCCAGAAGGCACCCCTTGGCCCAGCGCTTGTGACCTGAAGCTAACGCCACTGCTCCATGTGTGCACTGGAATGCTGGGTGCTCCACACTGATCTGGCAGAAAGAAGCCTGTAAAGACTCCCAGCTGCAGCTCATTCGCCTCTGCACAGGGTGGCAGCATTTTCAACTCTGCTGGAGGGCAAACCTGGGGACTGAGTCCCAGCAGAATTCCGAGGGAGAAATAGGCATGGGCCGAAGGCACCTCTCGACTCAGCTCTTGTTTCGGGAACCTAGATCGGCTCTCCCGTGCGTGCGTGGAGTCCTAACGGCCGCCCACCCATCGCAAAGGGACAAAGCTGTAGAGAACCCTTGCCTCAGCAAAGATCGCCCTTCCTGAGCGTGAGCGTCATCTGTCGTGTGTTTTGGTGAAAGCTTGGGGAAGGGAACGAAAACGTAACTCTGAGTGAGAAGCAGGAGTGTAAAGGAAGGCTGCTGTCGACTCCCCTCTCCGTTTAGGAGATTGGCACTGCTGTACCCCGTGTGCCTGGATGCCTAGCTACCGGGCTACCAACGCCAAGAATCCATGCTACCGACTTAGCTGCGCTTTACTGAACTTCGCCGTCCCTGAAGCTGGAGCAATTTTCCAGTGTTCTTGTAGGAGAGGCCGGGAAAGGGTCCCCCACGTGAAATGGAGTGAGAAGCAGGCCGGTGCGCGAGGCGGCTCTCAACACACCTCTTGTTTATGAGGCTGGGACCCTGGCCCCGGGTGTGCCTGCGGGCCTAAGTAGCCAACCACCTAACTCAAAGGAACAACTCCGTAGAGCATCCCTGCTTCGGCTGAAAGAGCCCTCTGCCGGAGGGTGGACGCATTTTGCTGTGCGCGTGAGGGAGCCCACTGCAAGTGAGCCCACCCCCAGGTTCCGGGTGAGGCTCAGGCCCCGGGAGAGAGCAGAACACGACTCCCCACTTGTTTCATGAAGTTAGCACTGCGGCCCCACTCTCGCATGGAAGTCGAAGAGCCCGCGTTCCAACCGGGAGAAGCAACACTGTAGGGAAACCGTGCTTTCGCTACCCTCGTCCTCCCTGTGAGAGGAAGCAGTTTAGGGTGTACTGTGGGTGAGAGCCTGGGGACGGGCTCCATTACGTAAAATCGTGGGAGAGACAGGCCGGTGCAGAAGGCAGCTCTCAACTCACACCATGGTGACGGGTCTAGTACCGATGCCCCCGGTGGAGGTGCGTGGAGCCTCAAAGACAACCCCCTAACTCGAAGGAAGAACTCGGGAGAGAATCCGTGCTTCAGCTAAACCAGCAGCTCCCGAGGGTAGAAGCATGGCGTGGTGTGCGTGCAGGAGAGCCCTGCAAGGGAGCCCAAAGCCTTTTGCGAGGGAGACGCAGGCCCCGGCAGAAGGCAGAACACGACTAGCCGTGTGGTTGATCTAGCCAGCCCTGCGGCCCTACTTGGGCATGGAAGCCTAAAGGCGGGCGTTCCAACTCGGAGAAACAACAGTGTGCAGAAACCGTGCTTTAAGCTACCGTCGACCTCTCTGCGGGAGGAAGCGGTTTAGGGTGGAGCGTGGGTGAGAGAGAGCCTGGGGACGGGCTCCATACAGAGAATCGGGGGAGAGACAGGCCGGTGCCGAAGGCAGCTGTCAACTCACCTCGTGTGGACGAGGCCATTCCCGTTGCCCCGTGTGTGCGTGCAGGCCTAAAGGCAGCCCCCTAACTGGAAGCCACAGCTCTGGTGAGAACCCGCGCTTCAGCTCCAATAGCCGTTGCTGAGGTGGGCAGCCGTTTGCTGTGGGAATGCGGAGAGCACGGCAAGTGAGGCCGAGAGCCTTTTCGAAGTGAGACTCGGGCCCTGGGCGGCAGGAGGCAGAACACGACTCCTCCCGTGTTTCATGAAACGAGCACTGCGGGCCCACTTTCCATGGGAGTCTAATGGCTAGCAGTCTTCCTCGAAAACCCATACGATAGAGGAGCCGTGCTTTGGCTCCCATCCACCTCTCGGAGGGAGGAAGCAGCTTCCAGGCTGCCGTGGGTGAGAGTCCGGGGAGCGGTCTCCTTCCGTGACAGCCAGGGAGCAGAAGTCCGGGCCAGAAGGCACCCCTTGGCCCAGCGCTTGTGACCTGAAGCTAACGCCACTGCTCCATGTGTGCACTGGAATGCTGGGTGCTCCACACTGATCTGGCAGAAAGAAGCCTGTAAAGACTCCCAGCTGCAGCTCATTCGCCTCTGCACAGGGTGGCAGCATTTTCAACTCTGCTGGAGGGCAAACCTGGGGACTGAGTCCCAGCAGAATTCCGAGGGAGAAATAGGCATGGGCCGAAGGCACCTCTCGACTCAGCTCTTGTTTCGGGAACCTAGATCGGCTCTCCCGTGCGTGCGTGGAGTCCTAACGGCCGCCCACCCATCGCAAAGGGACAAAGCTGTAGAGAACCCTTGCCTCAGCAAAGATCGCCCTTCCTGAGCGTGAGCGTCATCTGTCGTGTGTTTTGGTGAAAGCTTGGGGAAGGGAACGAAAACGTAACTCTGAGTGAGAAGCAGGAGTGTAAAGGAAGGCTGCTGTCGACTCCCCTCTCCGTTTAGGAGATTGGCACTGCTGTACCCCGTGTGCCTGGATGCCTAGCTACCGGGCTACCAACGCCAAGAATCCATGCTACCGACTTAGCTGCGCTTTACTGAACTTCGCCGTCCCTGAAGCTGGAGCAATTTTCCAGTGTTCTTGTAGGAGAGGCCGGGAAAGGGTCCCCCACGTGAAATGGAGTGAGAAGCAGGCCGGTGCGCGAGGCGGCTCTCAACACACCTCTTGTTTATGAGGCTGGGACCCTGGCCCCGGGTGTGCCTGCGGGCCTAAGTAGCCAACCACCTAACTCAAAGGAACAACTCCGTAGAGCATCCCTGCTTCGGCTGAAAGAGCCCTCTGCCGGAGGGTGGACGCATTTTGCTGTGCGCGTGAGGGAGCCCACTGCAAGTGAGCCCACCCCCAGGTTCCGGGTGAGGCTCAGGCCCCGGGAGAGAGCAGAACACGACTCCCCACTTGTTTCATGAAGTTAGCACTGCGGCCCCACTCTCGCATGGAAGTCGAAGAGCCCGCGTTCCAACCGGGAGAAGCAACACTGTAGGGAAACCGTGCTTTCGCTACCCTCGTCCTCCCTGTGAGAGGAAGCAGTTTAGGGTGTACTGTGGGTGAGAGCCTGGGGACGGGCTCCATTACGTAAAATCGTGGGAGAGACAGGCCGGTGCAGAAGGCAGCTCTCAACTCACACCATGGTGACGGGTCTAGTACCGATGCCCCCGGTGGAGGTGCGTGGAGCCTCAAAGACAACCCCCTAACTCGAAGGAAGAACTCGGGAGAGAATCCGTGCTTCAGCTAAACCAGCAGCTCCCGAGGGTAGAAGCATGGCGTGGTGTGCGTGCAGGAGAGCCCTGCAAGGGAGCCCAAAGCCTTTTGCGAGGGAGACGCAGGCCCCGGCAGAAGGCAGAACACGACTAGCCGTGTGGTTGATCTAGCCAGCCCTGCGGCCCTACTTGGGCATGGAAGCCTAAAGGCGGGCGTTCCAACTCGGAGAAACAACAGTGTGCAGAAACCGTGCTTTAAGCTACCGTCGACCTCTCTGCGGGAGGAAGCGGTTTAGGGTGGAGCGTGGGTGAGAGAGAGCCTGGGGACGGGCTCCATACAGAGAATCGGGGGAGAGACAGGCCGGTGCCGAAGGCAGCTGTCAACTCACCTCGTGTGGACGAGGCCATTCCCGTTGCCCCGTGTGTGCGTGCAGGCCTAAAGGCAGCCCCCTAACTGGAAGCCACAGCTCTGGTGAGAACCCGCGCTTCAGCTCCAATAGCCGTTGCTGAGGTGGGCAGCCGTTTGCTGTGGGAATGCGGAGAGCACGGCAAGTGAGGCCGAGAGCCTTTTCGAAGTGAGACTCGGGCCCTGGGCGGCAGGAGGCAGAACACGACTCCTCCCGTGTTTCATGAAACGAGCACTGCGGGCCCACTTTCCATGGGAGTCTAATGGCTAGCAGTCTTCCTCGAAAACCCATACGATAGAGGAGCCGTGCTTTGGCTCCCATCCACCTCTCGGAGGGAGGAAGCAGCTTCCAGGCTGCCGTGGGTGAGAGTCCGGGGAGCGGTCTCCTTCCGTGACAGCCAGGGAGCAGAAGTCCGGGCCAGAAGGCACCCCTTGGCCCAGCGCTTGTGACCTGAAGCTAACGCCACTGCTCCATGTGTGCACTGGAATGCTGGGTGCTCCACACTGATCTGGCAGAAAGAAGCCTGTAAAGACTCCCAGCTGCAGCTCATTCGCCTCTGCACAGGGTGGCAGCATTTTCAACTCTGCTGGAGGGCAAACCTGGGGACTGAGTCCCAGCAGAATTCCGAGGGAGAAATAGGCATGGGCCGAAGGCACCTCTCGACTCAGCTCTTGTTTCGGGAACCTAGATCGGCTCTCCCGTGCGTGCGTGGAGTCCTAACGGCCGCCCACCCATCGCAAAGGGACAAAGCTGTAGAGAACCCTTGCCTCAGCAAAGATCGCCCTTCCTGAGCGTGAGCGTCATCTGTCGTGTGTTTTGGTGAAAGCTTGGGGAAGGGAACGAAAACGTAACTCTGAGTGAGAAGCAGGAGTGTAAAGGAAGGCTGCTGTCGACTCCCCTCTCCGTTTAGGAGATTGGCACTGCTGTACCCCGTGTGCCTGGATGCCTAGCTACCGGGCTACCAACGCCAAGAATCCATGCTACCGACTTAGCTGCGCTTTACTGAACTTCGCCGTCCCTGAAGCTGGAGCAATTTTCCAGTGTTCTTGTAGGAGAGGCCGGGAAAGGGTCCCCCACGTGAAATGGAGTGAGAAGCAGGCCGGTGCGCGAGGCGGCTCTCAACACACCTCTTGTTTATGAGGCTGGGACCCTGGCCCCGGGTGTGCCTGCGGGCCTAAGTAGCCAACCACCTAACTCAAAGGAACAACTCCGTAGAGCATCCCTGCTTCGGCTGAAAGAGCCCTCTGCCGGAGGGTGGACGCATTTTGCTGTGCGCGTGAGGGAGCCCACTGCAAGTGAGCCCACCCCCAGGTTCCGGGTGAGGCTCAGGCCCCGGGAGAGAGCAGAACACGACTCCCCACTTGTTTCATGAAGTTAGCACTGCGGCCCCACTCTCGCATGGAAGTCGAAGAGCCCGCGTTCCAACCGGGAGAAGCAACACTGTAGGGAAACCGTGCTTTCGCTACCCTCGTCCTCCCTGTGAGAGGAAGCAGTTTAGGGTGTACTGTGGGTGAGAGCCTGGGGACGGGCTCCATTACGTAAAATCGTGGGAGAGACAGGCCGGTGCAGAAGGCAGCTCTCAACTCACACCATGGTGACGGGTCTAGTACCGATGCCCCCGGTGGAGGTGCGTGGAGCCTCAAAGACAACCCCCTAACTCGAAGGAAGAACTCGGGAGAGAATCCGTGCTTCAGCTAAACCAGCAGCTCCCGAGGGTAGAAGCATGGCGTGGTGTGCGTGCAGGAGAGCACTGCAAGGGAGCCCAAAGCCTTTTGCGAGGGAGACGCAGGCCCCGGCAGAAGGCAGAACACGACTAGCCGTGTGGTTGATCTAGCCAGCCCTGCGGCCCTACTTGGGCATGGAAGCCTAAAGGCGGGCGTTCCAACTCGGAGAAACAACAGTGTGCAGAAACCGTGCTTTAAGCTACCGTCGACCTCTCTGCGGGAGGAAGCGGTTTAGGGTGGAGCGTGGGTGAGAGAGAGCCTGGGGACGGGCTCCATACAGAGAATCGGGGGAGAGACAGGCCGGTGCCGAAGGCAGCTGTCAACTCACCTCGTGTGGACGAGGCCATTCCCGTTGCCCCGTGTGTGCGTGCAGGCCTAAAGGCAGCCCCCTAACTGGAAGCCACAGCTCTGGTGAGAACCCGCGCTTCAGCTCCAATAGCCGTTGCTGAGGTGGGCAGCCGTTTGCTGTGGGAATGCGGAGAGCACGGCAAGTGAGGCCGAGAGCCTTTTCGAAGTGAGACTCGGGCCCTGGGCGGCAGGAGGCAGAACACGACTCCTCCCGTGTTTCATGAAACGAGCACTGCGGGCCCACTTTCCATGGGAGTCTAATGGCTAGCAGTCTTCCTCGAAAACCCATACGATAGAGGAGCCGTGCTTTGGCTCCCATCCACCTCTCGGAGGGAGGAAGCAGCTTCCAGGCTGCCGTGGGTGAGAGTCCGGGGAGCGGTCTCCTTCCGTGACAGCCAGGGAGCAGAAGTCCGGGCCAGAAGGCACCCCTTGGCCCAGCGCTTGTGACCTGAAGCTAACGCCACTGCTCCATGTGTGCACTGGAATGCTGGGTGCTCCACACTGATCTGGCAGAAAGAAGCCTGTAAAGACTCCCAGCTGCAGCTCATTCGCCTCTGCACAGGGTGGCAGCATTTTCAACTCTGCTGGAGGGCAAACCTGGGGACTGAGTCCCAGCAGAATTCCGAGGGAGAAATAGGCATGGGCCGAAGGCACCTCTCGACTCAGCTCTTGTTTCGGGAACCTAGATCGGCTCTCCCGTGCGTGCGTGGAGTCCTAACGGCCGCCCACCCATCGCAAAGGGACAAAGCTGTAGAGAACCCTTGCCTCAGCAAAGATCGCCCTTCCTGAGCGTGAGCGTCATCTGTCGTGTGTTTTGGTGAAAGCTTGGGGAAGGGAACGAAAACGTAACTCTGAGTGAGAAGCAGGAGTGTAAAGGAAGGCTGCTGTCGACTCCCCTCTCCGTTTAGGAGATTGGCACTGCTGTACCCCGTGTGCCTGGATGCCTAGCTACCGGGCTACCAACGCCAAGAATCCATGCTACCGACTTAGCTGCGCTTTACTGAACTTCGCCGTCCCTGAAGCTGGAGCAATTTTCCAGTGTTCTTGTAGGAGAGGCCGGGAAAGGGTCCCCCACGTGAAATGGAGTGAGAAGCAGGCCGGTGCGCGAGGCGGCTCTCAACACACCTCTTGTTTATGAGGCTGGGACCCTGGCCCCGGGTGTGCCTGCGGGCCTAAGTAGCCAACCACCTAACTCAAAGGAACAACTCCGTAGAGCATCCCTGCTTCGGCTGAAAGAGCCCTCTGCCGGAGGGTGGACGCATTTTGCTGTGCGCGTGAGGGAGCCCACTGCAAGTGAGCCCACCCCCAGGTTCCGGGTGAGGCTCAGGCCCCGGGAGAGAGCAGAACACGACTCCCCACTTGTTTCATGAAGTTAGCACTGCGGCCCCACTCTCGCATGGAAGTCGAAGAGCCCGCGTTCCAGCCGGGAGAAGCAACACTGTAGGGAAACCGTGCTTTCGCTACCCTCGTCCTCCCTGTGAGAGGAAGCAGTTTAGGGTGTACTGTGGGTGAGAGCCTGGGGACGGGCTCCATTACGTAAAATCGTGGGAGAGACAGGCCGGTGCAGAAGGCAGCTCTCAACTCACACCATGGTTACGGGTCTAGTACCGATGCCCCCGGTGGAGGTGCGTGGAGCCTCAAAGACAACCCCCTAACTCGAAGGAAGAACTCGGGAGAGAATCCGTGCTTCAGCTAAACCAGCAGCTCCCGAGGGTAGAAGCATGGCGTGGTGTGCGTGCAGGAGAGCACTGCAAGGGAGCCCAAAGCCTTTTGCGAGGGAGACGCAGGCCCCGGCAGAAGGCAGAACACGACTAGCCGTGTGGTTGATCTAGCCAGCCCTGCGGCCCTACTTGGGCATGGAAGCCTAAAGGCGGGCGTTCCAACTCGGAGAAACAACAGTGTGCAGAAACCGTGCTTTAAGCTACCGTCGACCTCTCTGCGGGAGGAAGCGGTTTAGGGTGGAGCGTGGGTGAGAGAGAGCCTGGGGACGGGCTCCATACAGAGAATCGGGGGAGAGACAGGCCGGTGCCGAAGGCAGCTGTCAACTCACCTCGTGTGGACGAGGCCATTCCCGTTGCCCCGTGTGTGCGTGCAGGCCTAAAGGCAGCCCCCTAACTGGAAGCCACAGCTCTGGTGAGAACCCGCGCTTCAGCTCCAATAGCCGTTGCTGAGGTGGGCAGCCGTTTGCTGTGGGAATGCGGAGAGCACGGCAAGTGAGGCCGAGAGCCTTTTCGAAGTGAGACTCGGGCCCTGGGCGGCAGGAGGCAGAACACGACTCCTCCCGTGTTTCATGAAACGAGCACTGCGGGCCCACTTTCCATGGGAGTCTAATGGCTAGCAGTCTTCCTCGAAAACCCATACGATAGAGGAGCCGTGCTTTGGCTCCCATCCACCTCTCGGAGGGAGGAAGCAGCTTCCAGGCTGCCGTGGGTGAGAGTCCGGGGAGCGGTCTCCTTCCGTGACAGCCAGGGAGCAGAAGTCCGGGCCAGAAGGCACCCCTTGGCCCAGCGCTTGTGACCTGAAGCTAACGCCACTGCTCCATGTGTGCACTGGAATGCTGGGTGCTCCACACTGATCTGGCAGAAAGAAGCCTGTAAAGACTCCCAGCTGCAGCTCATTCGCCTCTGCACAGGGTGGCAGCATTTTCAACTCTGCTGGAGGGCAAACCTGGGGACTGAGTCCCAGCAGAATTCCGAGGGAGAAATAGGCATGGGCCGAAGGCACCTCTCGACTCAGCTCTTGTTTCGGGAACCTAGATCGGCTCTCCCGTGCGTGCGTGGAGTCCTAACGGCCGCCCACCCATCGCAAAGGGACAAAGCTGTAGAGAACCCTTGCCTCAGCAAAGATCGCCCTTCCTGAGCGTGAGCGTCATCTGTCGTGTGTTTTGGTGAAAGCTTGGGGAAGGGAACGAAAACGTAACTCTGAGTGAGAAGCAGGAGTGTAAAGGAAGGCTGCTGTCGACTCCCCTCTCCGTTTAGGAGATTGGCACTGCTGTACCCCGTGTGCCTGGATGCCTAGCTACCGGGCTACCAACGCCAAGAATCCATGCTACCGACTTAGCTGCGCTTTAGTGAACTTCGCCGTCCCTGAAGCTGGAGCAATTTTCCAGTGTTCTTGTAGGAGAGGCCGGGAAAGGGTCCCCCACGTGAAATGGAGTGAGAAGCAGGCCGGTGCGCGAGGCGGCTCTCAACACACCTCTTGTTTATGAGGCTGGGACCCTGGCCCCGGGTGTGCCTGCGGGCCTAAGTAGCCAACCACCTAACTCAAAGGAACAACTCCGTAGAGCATCCCTGCTTCGGCTGAAAGAGCCCTCTGCCGGAGGGTGGACGCATTTTGCTGTGCGCGTGAGGGAGCCCACTGCAAGTGAGCCCACCCCCAGGTTCCGGGTGAGGCTCAGGCCCCGGGAGAGAGCAGAACACGACTCCCCACTTGTTTCATGAAGTTAGCACTGCGGCCCCACTCTCGCATGGAAGTCGAAGAGCCCGCGTTCCAGCCGGGAGAAGCAACACTGTAGGGAAACCGTGCTTTCGCTACCCTCGTCCTCCCTGTGAGAGGAAGCAGTTTAGGGTGTACTGTGGGTGAGAGCCTGGGGACGGGTTCCATTACGTAAAATCGTGGGAGAGACAGGCCGGTGCAGAAGGCAGCTCTCAACTCACACCATGGTTACGGGTCTAGTACCGATGCCCCCGGTGGAGGTGCGTGGAGCCTCAAAGACAACCCCCTAACTCGAAGGAAGAACTC
Source organism: Mirounga angustirostris (assembly GCF_029215605.1). Taxonomy (NCBI): domain Eukaryota; kingdom Metazoa; phylum Chordata; class Mammalia; order Carnivora; family Phocidae; genus Mirounga; species Mirounga angustirostris. The sequence continues at coordinate 66,215 of NW_026991890.1, forward strand.
GGGAGAGAATCCGTGCTTCAGCTAAACCAGCAGCTCCCGAGGGTAGAAGCATGGCGTGGTGTGCGTGCAGGAGAGCACTGCAAGGGAGCCCAAAGCCTTTTGCGAGGGAGACGCAGGCCCCGGCAGAAGGCAGAACACGACTAGCCGTGTGGTTGATCTAGCCAGCCCTGCGGCCCTACTTGGGCATGGAAGCCTAAAGGCGGGCGTTCCAACTCGGAGAAACAACAGTGTGCAGAAACCGTGCTTTAAGCTACCGTCGACCTCTCTGCGGGAGGAAGCGGTTTAGGGTGGAGCGTGGGTGAGAGAGAGCCTGGGGACGGGCTCCATACAGAGAATCGGGGGAGAGACAGGCCGGTGCCGAAGGCAGCTGTCAACTCACCTCGTGTGGACGAGGCCATTCCCGTTGCCCCGTGTGTGCGTGCAGGCCTAAAGGCAGCCCCCTAACTGGAAGCCACAGCTCTGGTGAGAACCCGCGCTTCAGCTCCAATAGCCGTTGCTGAGGTGGGCAGCCGTTTGCTGTGGGAATGCGGAGAGCACGGCAAGTGAGGCCGAGAGCCTTTTCGAAGTGAGACTCGGGCCCTGGGCGGCAGGAGGCAGAACACGACTCCTCCCGTGTTTCATGAAACGAGCACTGCGGGCCCACTTTCCATGGGAGTCTAATGGCTAGCAGTCTTCCTCGAAAACCCATACGATAGAGGAGCCGTGCTTTGGCTCCCATCCACCTCTCGGAGGGAGGAAGCAGCTTCCAGGCTGCCGTGGGTGAGAGTCCGGGGAGCGGTCTCCTTCCGTGACAGCCAGGGAGCAGAAGTCCGGGCCAGAAGGCACCCCTTGGCCCAGCGCTTGTGACCTGAAGCTAACGCCACTGCTCCATGTGTGCACTGGAATGCTGGGTGCTCCACACTGATCTGGCAGAAAGAAGCCTGTAAAGACTCCCAGCTGCAGCTCATTCGCCTCTGCACAGGGTGGCAGCATTTTCAACTCTGCTGGAGGGCAAACCTGGGGACTGAGTCCCAGCAGAATTCCGAGGGAGAAATAGGCATGGGCCGAAGGCACCTCTCGACTCAGCTCTTGTTTCGGGAACCTAGATCGGCTCTCCCGTGCGTGCGTGGAGTCCTAACGGCCGCCCACCCATCGCAAAGGGACAAAGCTGTAGAGAACCCTTGCCTCAGCAAAGATCGCCCTTCCTGAGCGTGAGCGTCATCTGTCGTGTGTTTTGGTGAAAGCTTGGGGAAGGGAACGAAAACGTAACTCTGAGTGAGAAGCAGGAGTGTAAAGGAAGGCTGCTGTCGACTCCCCTCTCCGTTTAGGAGATTGGCACTGCTGTACCCCGTGTGCCTGGATGCCTAGCTACCGGGCTACCAACGCCAAGAATCCATGCTACCGACTTAGCTGCGCTTTAGTGAACTTCGCCGTCCCTGAAGCTGGAGCAATTTTCCAGTGTTCTTGTAGGAGAGGCCGGGAAAGGGTCCCCCACGTGAAATGGAGTGAGAAGCAGGCCGGTGCGCGAGGCGGCTCTCAACACACCTCTTGTTTATGAGGCTGGGACCCTGGCCCCGGGTGTGCCTGCGGGCCTAAGTAGCCAACCACCTAACTCAAAGGAACAACTCCGTAGAGCATCCCTGCTTCGGCTGAAAGAGCCCTCTGCCGGAGGGTGGACGCATTTTGCTGTGCGCGTGAGGGAGCCCACTGCAAGTGAGCCCACCCCCAGGTTCCGGGTGAGGCTCAGGCCCCGGGAGAGAGCAGAACACGACTCCCCACTTGTTTCATGAAGTTAGCACTGCGGCCCCACTCTCGCATGGAAGTCGAAGAGCCCGCGTTCCAGCCGGGAGAAGCAACACTGTAGGGAAACCGTGCTTTCGCTACCCTCGTCCTCCCTGTGAGAGGAAGCAGTTTAGGGTGTACTGTGGGTGAGAGCCTGGGGACGGGTTCCATTACGTAAAATCGTGGGAGAGACAGGCCGGTGCAGAAGGCAGCTCTCAACTCACACCATGGTTACGGGTCTAGTACCGATGCCCCCGGTGGAGGTGCGTGGAGCCTCAAAGACAACCCCCTAACTCGAAGGAAGAACTCGGGAGAGAATCCGTGCTTCAGCTAAACCAGCAGCTCCCGAGGGTAGAAGCATGGCGTGGTGTGCGTGCAGGAGAGCACTGCAAGGGAGCCCAAAGCCTTTTGCGAGGGAGACGCAGGCCCCGGCAGAAGGCAGAACACGACTAGCCGTGTGGTTGATCTAGCCAGCCCTGCGGCCCTACTTGGGCATGGAAGCCTAAAGGCGGGCGTTCCAACTCGGAGAAACAACAGTGTGCAGAAACCGTGCTTTAAGCTACCGTCGACCTCTCTGCGGGAGGAAGCGGTTTAGGGTGGAGCGTGGGTGAGAGAGAGCCTGGGGACGGGCTCCATACAGAGAATCGGGGGAGAGACAGGCCGGTGCCGAAGGCAGCTGTCAACTCACCTCGTGTGGACGAGGCCATTCCCGTTGCCCCGTGTGTGCGTGCAGGCCTAAAGGCAGCCCCCTAACTGGAAGCCACAGCTCTGGTGAGAACCCGCGCTTCAGCTCCAATAGCCGTTGCTGAGGTGGGCAGCCGTTTGCTGTGGGAATGCGGAGAGCACGGCAAGTGAGGCCGAGAGCCTTTTCGAAGTGAGACTCGGGCCCTGGGCGGCAGGAGGCAGAACACGACTCCTCCCGTGTTTCATGAAACGAGCACTGCGGGCCCACTTTCCATGGGAGTCTAATGGCTAGCAGTCTTCCTCGAAAACCCATACGATAGAGGAGCCGTGCTTTGGCTCCCATCCACCTCTCGGAGGGAGGAAGCAGCTTCCAGGCTGCCGTGGGTGAGAGTCCGGGGAGCGGTCTCCTTCCGTGACAGCCAGGGAGCAGAAGTCCGGGCCAGAAGGCACCCCTTGGCCCAGCGCTTGTGACCTGAAGCTAACGCCACTGCTCCATGTGTGCACTGGAATGCTGGGTGCTCCACACTGATCTGGCAGAAAGAAGCCTGTAAAGACTCCCAGCTGCAGCTCATTCGCCTCTGCACAGGGTGGCAGCATTTTCAACTCTGCTGGAGGGCAAACCTGGGGACTGAGTCCCAGCAGAATTCCGAGGGAGAAATAGGCATGGGCCGAAGGCACCTCTCGACTCAGCTCTTGTTTCGGGAACCTAGATCGGCTCTCCCGTGCGTGCGTGGAGTCCTAACGGCCGCCCACCCATCGCAAAGGGACAAAGCTGTAGAGAACCCTTGCCTCAGCAAAGATCGCCCTTCCTGAGCGTGAGCGTCATCTGTCGTGTGTTTTGGTGAAAGCTTGGGGAAGGGAACGAAAACGTAACTCTGAGTGAGAAGCAGGAGTGTAAAGGAAGGCTGCTGTCGACTCCCCTCTCCGTTTAGGAGATTGGCACTGCTGTACCCCGTGTGCCTGGATGCCTAGCTACCGGGCTACCAACGCCAAGAATCCATGCTACCGACTTAGCTGCGCTTTAGTGAACTTCGCCGTCCCTGAAGCTGGAGCAATTTTCCAGTGTTCTTGTAGGAGAGGCCGGGAAAGGGTCCCCCACGTGAAATGGAGTGAGAAGCAGGCCGGTGCGCGAGGCGGCTCTCAACACACCTCTTGTTTATGAGGCTGGGACCCTGGCCCCGGGTGTGCCTGCGGGCCTAAGTAGCCAACCACCTAACTCAAAGGAACAACTCCGTAGAGCATCCCTGCTTCGGCTGAAAGAGCCCTCTGCCGGAGGGTGGACGCATTTTGCTGTGCGCGTGAGGGAGCCCACTGCAAGTGAGCCCACCCCCAGGTTCCGGGTGAGGCTCAGGCCCCGGGAGAGAGCAGAACACGACTCCCCACTTGTTTCATGAAGTTAGCACTGCGGCCCCACTCTCGCATGGAAGTCGAAGAGCCCGCGTTCCAGCCGGGAGAAGCAACACTGTAGGGAAACCGTGCTTTAGCTACCCTCGTCCTCCCTGTGAGAGGAAGCAGTTTAGGGTGTACTGTGGGTGAGAGCCTGGGGACGGGTTCCATTACGTAAAATCGTGGGAGAGACAGGCCGGTGCAGAAGGCAGCTCTCAACTCACACCATGGTTACGGGTCTAGTACCGATGCCCCCGGTGGAGGTGCGTGGAGCCTCAAAGACAACCCCCTAACTCGAAGGAAGAACTCGGGAGAGAATCCGTGCTTCAGCTAAACCAGCAGCTCCCGAGGGTAGAAGCATGGCGTGGTGTGCGTGCAGGAGAGCACTGCAAGGGAGCCCAAAGCCTTTTGCGAGGGAGACGCAGGCCCCGGCAGAAGGCAGAACACGACTAGCCGTGTGGTTGATCTAGCCAGCCCTGCGGCCCTACTTGGGCATGGAAGCCTAAAGGCGGGCGTTCCAACTCGGAGAAACAACAGTGTGCAGAAACCGTGCTTTAAGCTACCGTCGACCTCTCTGCGGGAGGAAGCGGTTTAGGGTGGAGCGTGGGTGAGAGAGAGCCTGGGGACGGGCTCCATACAGAGAATCGGGGGAGAGACAGGCCGGTGCCGAAGGCAGCTGTCAACTCACCTCGTGTGGACGAGGCCATTCCCGTTGCCCCGTGTGTGCGTGCAGGCCTAAAGGCAGCCCCCTAACTGGAAGCCACAGCTCTGGTGAGAACCCGCGCTTCAGCTCCAATAGCCGTTGCTGAGGTGGGCAGCCGTTTGCTGTGGGAATGCGGAGAGCACGGCAAGTGAGGCCGAGAGCCTTTTCGAAGTGAGACTCGGGCCCTGGGCGGCAGGAGGCAGAACACGACTCCTCCCGTGTTTCATGAAACGAGCACTGCGGGCCCACTTTCCATGGGAGTCTAATGGCTAGCAGTCTTCCTCGAAAACCCATACGATAGAGGAGCCGTGCTTTGGCTCCCATCCACCTCTCGGAGGGAGGAAGCAGCTTCCAGGCTGCCGTGGGTGAGAGTCCGGGGAGCGGTCTCCTTCCGTGACAGCCAGGGAGCAGAAGTCCGGGCCAGAAGGCACCCCTTGGCCCAGCGCTTGTGACCTGAAGCTAACGCCACTGCTCCATGTGTGCACTGGAATGCTGGGTGCTCCACACTGATCTGGCAGAAAGAAGCCTGTAAAGACTCCCAGCTGCAGCTCATTCGCCTCTGCACAGGGTGGCAGCATTTTCAACTCTGCTGGAGGGCAAACCTGGGGACTGAGTCCCAGCAGAATTCCGAGGGAGAAATAGGCATGGGCCGAAGGCACCTCTCGACTCAGCTCTTGTTTCGGGAACCTAGATCGGCTCTCCCGTGCGTGCGTGGAGTCCTAACGGCCGCCCACCCATCGCAAAGGGACAAAGCTGTAGAGAACCCTTGCCTCAGCAAAGATCGCCCTTCCTGAGCGTGAGCGTCATCTGTCGTGTGTTTTGGTGAAAGCTTGGGGAAGGGAACGAAAACGTAACTCTGAGTGAGAAGCAGGAGTGTAAAGGAAGGCTGCTGTCGACTCCCCTCTCCGTTTAGGAGATTGGCACTGCTGTACCCCGTGTGCCTGGATGCCTAGCTACCGGGCTACCAACGCCAAGAATCCATGCTACCGACTTAGCTGCGCTTTAGTGAACTTCGCCGTCCCTGAAGCTGGAGCAATTTTCCAGTGTTCTTGTAGGAGAGGCCGGGAAAGGGTCCCCCACGTGAAATGGAGTGAGAAGCAGGCCGGTGCGCGAGGCGGCTCTCAACACACCTCTTGTTTATGAGGCTGGGACCCTGGCCCCGGGTGTGCCTGCGGGCCTAAGTAGCCAACCACCTAACTCAAAGGAACAACTCCGTAGAGCATCCCTGCTTCGGCTGAAAGAGCCCTCTGCCGGAGGGTGGACGCATTTTGCTGTGCGCGTGAGGGAGCCCACTGCAAGTGAGCCCACCCCCAGGTTCCGGGTGAGGCTCAGGCCCCGGGAGAGAGCAGAACACGACTCCCCACTTGTTTCATGAAGTTAGCACTGCGGCCCCACTCTCGCATGGAAGTCGAAGAGCCCGCGTTCCAGCCGGGAGAAGCAACACTGTAGGGAAACCGTGCTTTCGCTACCCTCGTCCTCCCTGTGAGAGGAAGCAGTTTAGGGTGTACTGTGGGTGAGAGCCTGGGGACGGGTTCCATTACGTAAAATCGTGGGAGAGACAGGCCGGTGCAGAAGGCAGCTCTCAACTCACACCATGGTTACGGGTCTAGTACCGATGCCCCCGGTGGAGGTGCGTGGAGCCTCAAAGACAACCCCCTAACTCGAAGGAAGAACTCGGGAGAGAATCCGTGCTTCAGCTAAACCAGCAGCTCCCGAGGGTAGAAGCATGGCGTGGTGTGCGTGCAGGAGAGCACTGCAAGGGAGCCCAAAGCCTTTTGCGAGGGAGACGCAGGCCCCGGCAGAAGGCAGAACACGACTAGCCGTGTGGTTGATCTAGCCAGCCCTGCGGCCCTACTTGGGCATGGAAGCCTAAAGGCGGGCGTTCCAACTCGGAGAAACAACAGTGTGCAGAAACCGTGCTTTAAGCTACCGTCGACCTCTCTGCGGGAGGAAGCGGTTTAGGGTGGAGCGTGGGTGAGAGAGAGCCTGGGGACGGGCTCCATACAGAGAATCGGGGGAGAGACAGGCCGGTGCCGAAGGCAGCTGTCAACTCACCTCGTGTGGACGAGGCCATTCCCGTTGCCCCGTGTGTGCGTGCAGGCCTAAAGGCAGCCCCCTAACTGGAAGCCACAGCTCTGGTGAGAACCCGCGCTTCAGCTCCAATAGCCGTTGCTGAGGTGGGCAGCCGTTTGCTGTGGGAATGCGGAGAGCACGGCAAGTGAGGCCGAGAGCCTTTTCGAAGTGAGACTCGGGCCCTGGGCGGCAGGAGGCAGAACACGACTCCTCCCGTGTTTCATGAAACGAGCACTGCGGGCCCACTTTCCATGGGAGTCTAATGGCTAGCAGTCTTCCTCGAAAACCCATACGATAGAGGAGCCGTGCTTTGGCTCCCATCCACCTCTCGGAGGGAGGAAGCAGCTTCCAGGCTGCCGTGGGTGAGAGTCCGGGGAGCGGTCTCCTTCCGTGACAGCCAGGGAGCAGAAGTCCGGGCCAGAAGGCACCCCTTGGCCCAGCGCTTGTGACCTGAAGCTAACGCCACTGCTCCATGTGTGCACTGGAATGCTGGGTGCTCCACACTGATCTGGCAGAAAGAAGCCTGTAAAGACTCCCAGCTGCAGCTCATTCGCCTCTGCACAGGGTGGCAGCATTTTCAACTCTGCTGGAGGGCAAACCTGGGGACTGAGTCCCAGCAGAATTCCGAGGGAGAAATAGGCATGGGCCGAAGGCACCTCTCGACTCAGCTCTTGTTTCGGGAACCTAGATCGGCTCTCCCGTGCGTGCGTGGAGTCCTAACGGCCGCCCACCCATCGCAAAGGGACAAAGCTGTAGAGAACCCTTGCCTCAGCAAAGATCGCCCTTCCTGAGCGTGAGCGTCATCTGTCGTGTGTTTTGGTGAAAGCTTGGGGAAGGGAACGAAAACGTAACTCTGAGTGAGAAGCAGGAGTGTAAAGGAAGGCTGCTGTCGACTCCCCTCTCCGTTTAGGAGATTGGCACTGCTGTACCCCGTGTGCCTGGATGCCTAGCTACCGGGCTACCAACGCCAAGAATCCATGCTACCGACTTAGCTGCGCTTTAGTGAACTTCGCCGTCCCTGAAGCTGGAGCAATTTTCCAGTGTTCTTGTAGGAGAGGCCGGGAAAGGGTCCCCCACGTGAAATGGAGTGAGAAGCAGGCCGGTGCGCGAGGCGGCTCTCAACACACCTCTTGTTTATGAGGCTGGGACCCTGGCCCCGGGTGTGCCTGCGGGCCTAAGTAGCCAACCACCTAACTCAAAGGAACAACTCCGTAGAGCATCCCTGCTTCGGCTGAAAGAGCCCTCTGCCGGAGGGTGGACGCATTTTGCTGTGCGCGTGAGGGAGCCCACTGCAAGTGAGCCCACCCCCAGGTTCCGGGTGAGGCTCAGGCCCCGGGAGAGAGCAGAACACGACTCCCCACTTGTTTCATGAAGTTAGCACTGCGGCCCCACTCTCGCATGGAAGTCGAAGAGCCCGCGTTCCAGCCGGGAGAAGCAACACTGTAGGGAAACCGTGCTTTCGCTACCCTCGTCCTCCCTGTGAGAGGAAGCAGTTTAGGGTGTACTGTGGGTGAGAGCCTGGGGACGGGTTCCATTACGTAAAATCGTGGGAGAGACAGGCCGGTGCAGAAGGCAGCTCTCAACTCACACCATGGTTACGGGTCTAGTACCGATGCCCCCGGTGGAGGTGCGTGGAGCCTCAAAGACAACCCCCTAACTCGAAGGAAGAACTCGGGAGAGAATCCGTGCTTCAGCTAAACCAGCAGCTCCCGAGGGTAGAAGCATGGCGTGGTGTGCGTGCAGGAGAGCACTGCAAGGGAGCCCAAAGCCTTTTGCGAGGGAGACGCAGGCCCCGGCAGAAGGCAGAACACGACTAGCCGTGTGGTTGATCTAGCCAGCCCTGCGGCCCTACTTGGGCATGGAAGCCTAAAGGCGGGCGTTCCAACTCGGAGAAACAACAGTGTGCAGAAACCGTGCTTTAAGCTACCGTCGACCTCTCTGCGGGAGGAAGCGGTTTAGGGTGGAGCGTGGGTGAGAGAGAGCCTGGGGACGGGCTCCATACAGAGAATCGGGGGAGAGACAGGCCGGTGCCGAAGGCAGCTGTCAACTCACCTCGTGTGGACGAGGCCATTCCCGTTGCCCCGTGTGTGCGTGCAGGCCTAAAGGCAGCCCCCTAACTGGAAGCCACAGCTCTGGTGAGAACCCGCGCTTCAGCTCCAATAGCCGTTGCTGAGGTGGGCAGCCGTTTGCTGTGGGAATGCGGAGAGCACGGCAAGTGAGGCCGAGAGCCTTTTCGAAGTGAGACTCGGGCCCTGGGCGGCAGGAGGCAGAACACGACTCCTCCCGTGTTTCATGAAACGAGCACTGCGGGCCCACTTTCCATGGGAGTCTAATGGCTAGCAGTCTTCCTCGAAAACCCATACGATAGAGGAGCCGTGCTTTGGCTCCCATCCACCTCTCGGAGGGAGGAAGCAGCTTCCAGGCTGCCGTGGGTGAGAGTCCGGGGAGCGGTCTCCTTCCGTGACAGCCAGGGAGCAGAAGTCCGGGCCAGAAGGCACCCCTTGGCCCAGCGCTTGTGACCTGAAGCTAACGCCACTGCTCCATGTGTGCACTGGAATGCTGGGTGCTCCACACTGATCTGGCAGAAAGAAGCCTGTAAAGACTCCCAGCTGCAGCTCATTCGCCTCTGCACAGGGTGGCAGCATTTTCAACTCTGCTGGAGGGCAAACCTGGGGACTGAGTCCCAGCAGAATTCCGAGGGAGAAATAGGCATGGGCCGAAGGCACCTCTCGACTCAGCTCTTGTTTCGGGAACCTAGATCGGCTCTCCCGTGCGTGCGTGGAGTCCTAACGGCCGCCCACCCATCGCAAAGGGACAAAGCTGTAGAGAACCCTTGCCTCAGCAAAGATCGCCCTTCCTGAGCGTGAGCGTCATCTGTCGTGTGTTTTGGTGAAAGCTTGGGGAAGGGAACGAAAACGTAACTCTGAGTGAGAAGCAGGAGTGTAAAGGAAGGCTGCTGTCGACTCCCCTCTCCGTTTAGGAGATTGGCACTGCTGTACCCCGTGTGCCTGGATGCCTAGCTACCGGGCTACCAACGCCAAGAATCCATGCTACCGACTTAGCTGCGCTTTAGTGAACTTCGCCGTCCCTGAAGCTGGAGCAATTTTCCAGTGTTCTTGTAGGAGAGGCCGGGAAAGGGTCCCCCACGTGAAATGGAGTGAGAAGCAGGCCGGTGCGCGAGGCGGCTCTCAACACACCTCTTGTTTATGAGGCTGGGACCCTGGCCCCGGGTGTGCCTGCGGGCCTAAGTAGCCAACCACCTAACTCAAAGGAACAACTCCGTAGAGCATCCCTGCTTCGGCTGAAAGAGCCCTCTGCCGGAGGGTGGACGCATTTTGCTGTGCGCGTGAGGGAGCCCACTGCAAGTGAGCCCACCCCCAGGTTCCGGGTGAGGCTCAGGCCCCGGGAGAGAGCAGAACACGACTCCCCACTTGTTTCATGAAGTTAGCACTGCGGCCCCACTCTCGCATGGAAGTCGAAGAGCCCGCGTTCCAGCCGGGAGAAGCAACACTGTAGGGAAACCGTGCTTTCGCTACCCTCGTCCTCCCTGTGAGAGGAAGCAGTTTAGGGTGTACTGTGGGTGAGAGCCTGGGGACGGGTTCCATTACGTAAAATCGTGGGAGAGACAGGCCGGTGCAGAAGGCAGCTCTCAACTCACACCATGGTTACGGGTCTAGTACCGATGCCCCCGGTGGAGGTGCGTGGAGCCTCAAAGACAACCCCCTAACTCGAAGGAAGAACTCGGGAGAGAATCCGTGCTTCAGCTAAACCAGCAGCTCCCGAGGGTAGAAGCATGGCGTGGTGTGCGTGCAGGAGAGCACTGCAAGGGAGCCCAAAGCCTTTTGCGAGGGAGACGCAGGCCCCGGCAGAAGGCAGAACACGACTAGCCGTGTGGTTGATCTAGCCAGCCCTGCGGCCCTACTTGGGCATGGAAGCCTAAAGGCGGGCGTTCCAACTCGGAGAAACAACAGTGTGCAGAAACCGTGCTTTAAGCTACCGTCGACCTCTCTGCGGGAGGAAGCGGTTTAGGGTGGAGCGTGGGTGAGAGAGAGCCTGGGGACGGGCTCCATACAGAGAATCGGGGGAGAGACAGGCCGGTGCCGAAGGCAGCTGTCAACTCACCTCGTGTGGACGAGGCCATTCCCGTTGCCCCGTGTGTGCGTGCAGGCCTAAAGGCAGCCCCCTAACTGGAAGCCACAGCTCTGGTGAGAACCCGCGCTTCAGCTCCAATAGCCGTTGCTGAGGTGGGCAGCCGTTTGCTGTGGGAATGCGGAGAGCACGGCAAGTGAGGCCGAGAGCCTTTTCGAAGTGAGACTCGGGCCCTGGGCGGCAGGAGGCAGAACACGACTCCTCCCGTGTTTCATGAAACGAGCACTGCGGGCCCACTTTCCATGGGAGTCTAATGGCTAGCAGTCTTCCTCGAAAACCCATACGATAGAGGAGCCGTGCTTTGGCTCCCATCCACCTCTCGGAGGGAGGAAGCAGCTTCCAGGCTGCCGTGGGTGAGAGTCCGGGGAGCGGTCTCCTTCCGTGACAGCCAGGGAGCAGAAGTCCGGGCCAGAAGGCACCCCTTGGCCCAGCGCTTGTGACCTGAAGCTAACGCCACTGCTCCATGTGTGCACTGGAATGCTGGGTGCTCCACACTGATCTGGCAGAAAGAAGCCTGTAAAGACTCCCAGCTGCAGCTCATTCGCCTCTGCACAGGGTGGCAGCATTTTCAACTCTGCTGGAGGGCAAACCTGGGGACTGAGTCCCAGCAGAATTCCGAGGGAGAAATAGGCATGGGCCGAAGGCACCTCTCGACTCAGCTCTTGTTTCGGGAACCTAGATCGGCTCTCCCGTGCGTGCGTGGAGTCCTAACGGCCGCCCACCCATCGCAAAGGGACAAAGCTGTAGAGAACCCTTGCCTCAGCAAAGATCGCCCTTCCTGAGCGTGAGCGTCATCTGTCGTGTGTTTTGGTGAAAGCTTGGGGAAGGGAACGAAAACGTAACTCTGAGTGAGAAGCAGGAGTGTAAAGGAAGGCTGCTGTCGACTCCCCTCTCCGTTTAGGAGATTGGCACTGCTGTACCCCGTGTGCCTGGATGCCTAGCTACCGGGCTACCAACGCCAAGAATCCATGCTACCGACTTAGCTGCGCTTTAGTGAACTTCGCCGTCCCTGAAGCTGGAGCAATTTTCCAGTGTTCTTGTAGGAGAGGCCGGGAAAGGGTCCCCCACGTGAAATGGAGTGAGAAGCAGGCCGGTGCGCGAGGCGGCTCTCAACACACCTCTTGTTTATGAGGCTGGGACCCTGGCCCCGGGTGTGCCTGCGGGCCTAAGTAGCCAACCACCTAACTCAAAGGAACAACTCCGTAGAGCATCCCTGCTTCGGCTGAAAGAGCCCTCTGCCGGAGGGTGGACGCATTTTGCTGTGCGCGTGAGGGAGCCCACTGCAAGTGAGCCCACCCCCAGGTTCCGGGTGAGGCTCAGGCCCCGGGAGAGAGCAGAACACGACTCCCCACTTGTTTCATGAAGTTAGCACTGCGGCCCCACTCTCGCATGGAAGTCGAAGAGCCCGCGTTCCAGCCGGGAGAAGCAACACTGTAGGGAAACCGTGCTTTCGCTACCCTCGTCCTCCCTGTGAGAGGAAGCAGTTTAGGGTGTACTGTGGGTGAGAGCCTGGGGACGGGTTCCATTACGTAAAATCGTGGGAGAGACAGGCCGGTGCAGAAGGCAGCTCTCAACTCACACCATGGTTACGGGTCTAGTACCGATGCCCCCGGTGGAGGTGCGTGGAGCCTCAAAGACAACCCCCTAACTCGAAGGAAGAACTCGGGAGAGAATCCGTGCTTCAGCTAAACCAGCAGCTCCCGAGGGTAGAAGCATGGCGTGGTGTGCGTGCAGGAGAGCACTGCAAGGGAGCCCAAAGCCTTTTGCGAGGGAGACGCAGGCCCCGGCAGAAGGCAGAACACGACTAGCCGTGTGGTTGATCTAGCCAGCCCTGCGGCCCTACTTGGGCATGGAAGCCTAAAGGCGGGCGTTCCAACTCGGAGAAACAACAGTGTGCAGAAACCGTGCTTTAAGCTACCGTCGACCTCTCTGCGGGAGGAAGCGGTTTAGGGTGGAGCGTGGGTGAGAGAGAGCCTGGGGACGGGCTCCATACAGAGAATCGGGGGAGAGACAGGCCGGTGCCGAAGGCAGCTGTCAACTCACCTCGTGTGGACGAGGCCATTCCCGTTGCCCCGTGTGTGCGTGCAGGCCTAAAGGCAGCCCCCTAACTGGAAGCCACAGCTCTGGTGAGAACCCGCGCTTCAGCTCCAATAGCCGTTGCTGAGGTGGGCAGCCGTTTGCTGTGGGAATGCGGAGAGCACGGCAAGTGAGGCCGAGAGCCTTTTCGAAGTGAGACTCGGGCCCTGGGCGGCAGGAGGCAGAACACGACTCCTCCCGTGTTTCATGAAACGAGCACTGCGGGCCCACTTTCCATGGGAGTCTAATGGCTAGCAGTCTTCCTCGAAAACCCATACGATAGAGGAGCCGTGCTTTGGCTCCCATCCACCTCTCGGAGGGAGGAAGCAGCTTCCAGGCTGCCGTGGGTGAGAGTCCGGGGAGCGGTCTCCTTCCGTGACAGCCAGGGAGCAGAAGTCCGGGCCAGAAGGCACCCCTTGGCCCAGCGCTTGTGACCTGAAGCTAACGCCACTGCTCCATGTGTGCACTGGAATGCTGGGTGCTCCACACTGATCTGGCAGAAAGAAGCCTGTAAAGACTCCCAGCTGCAGCTCATTCGCCTCTGCACAGGGTGGCAGCATTTTCAACTCTGCTGGAGGGCAAACCTGGGGACTGAGTCCCAGCAGAATTCCGAGGGAGAAATAGGCATGGGCCGAAGGCACCTCTCGACTCAGCTCTTGTTTCGGGAACCTAGATCGGCTCTCCCGTGCGTGCGTGGAGTCCTAACGGCCGCCCACCCATCGCAAAGGGACAAAGCTGTAGAGAACCCTTGCCTCAGCAAAGATCGCCCTTCCTGAGCGTGAGCGTCATCTGTCGTGTGTTTTGGTGAAAGCTTGGGGAAGGGAACGAAAACGTAACTCTGAGTGAGAAGCAGGAGTGTAAAGGAAGGCTGCTGTCGACTCCCCTCTCCGTTTAGGAGATTGGCACTGCTGTACCCCGTGTGCCTGGATGCCTAGCTACCGGGCTACCAACGCCAAGAATCCATGCTACCGACTTAGCTGCGCTTTAGTGAACTTCGCCGTCCCTGAAGCTGGAGCAATTTTCCAGTGTTCTTGTAGGAGAGGCCGGGAAAGGGTCCCCCACGTGAAATGGAGTGAGAAGCAGGCCGGTGCGCGAGGCGGCTCTCAACACACCTCTTGTTTATGAGGCTGGGACCCTGGCCCCGGGTGTGCCTGCGGGCCTAAGTAGCCAACCACCTAACTCAAAGGAACAACTCCGTAGAGCATCCCTGCTTCGGCTGAAAGAGCCCTCTGCCGGAGGGTGGACGCATTTTGCTGTGCGCGTGAGGGAGCCCACTGCAAGTGAGCCCACCCCCAGGTTCCGGGTGAGGCTCAGGCCCCGGGAGAGAGCAGAACACGACTCCCCACTTGTTTCATGAAGTTAGCACTGCGGCCCCACTCTCGCATGGAAGTCGAAGAGCCCGCGTTCCAGCCGGGAGAAGCAACACTGTAGGGAAACCGTGCTTTCGCTACCCTCGTCCTCCCTGTGAGAGGAAGCAGTTTAGGGTGTACTGTGGGTGAGAGCCTGGGGACGGGTTCCATTACGTAAAATCGTGGGAGAGACAGGCCGGTGCAGAAGGCAGCTCTCAACTCACACCATGGTTACGGGTCTAGTACCGATGCCCCCGGTGGAGGTGCGTGGAGCCTCAAAGACAACCCCCTAACTCGAAGGAAGAACTCGGGAGAGAATCCGTGCTTCAGCTAAACCAGCAGCTCCCGAGGGTAGAAGCATGGCGTGGTGTGCGTGCAGGAGAGCACTGCAAGGGAGCCCAAAGCCTTTTGCGAGGGAGACGCAGGCCCCGGCAGAAGGCAGAACACGACTAGCCGTGTGGTTGATCTAGCCAGCCCTGCGGCCCTACTTGGGCATGGAAGCCTAAAGGCGGGCGTTCCAACTCGGAGAAACAACAGTGTGCAGAAACCGTGCTTTAAGCTACCGTCGACCTCTCTGCGGGAGGAAGCGGTTTAGGGTGGAGCGTGGGTGAGAGAGAGCCTGGGGACGGGCTCCATACAGAGAATCGGGGGAGAGACAGGCCGGTGCCGAAGGCAGCTGTCAACTCACCTCGTGTGGACGAGGCCATTCCCGTTGCCCCGTGTGTGCGTGCAGGCCTAAAGGCAGCCCCCTAACTGGAAGCCACAGCTCTGGTGAGAACCCGCGCTTCAGCTCCAATAGCCGTTGCTGAGGTGGGCAGCCGTTTGCTGTGGGAATGCGGAGAGCACGGCAAGTGAGGCCGAGAGCCTTTTCGAAGTGAGACTCGGGCCCTGGGCGGCAGGAGGCAGAACACGACTCCTCCCGTGTTTCATGAAACGAGCACTGCGGGCCCACTTTCCATGGGAGTCTAATGGCTAGCAGTCTTCCTCGAAAACCCATACGATAGAGGAGCCGTGCTTTGGCTCCCATCCACCTCTCGGAGGGAGGAAGCAGCTTCCAGGCTGCCGTGGGTGAGAGTCCGGGGAGCGGTCTCCTTCCGTGACAGCCAGGGAGCAGAAGTCCGGGCCAGAAGGCACCCCTTGGCCCAGCGCTTGTGACCTGAAGCTAACGCCACTGCTCCATGTGTGCACTGGAATGCTGGGTGCTCCACACTGATCTGGCAGAAAGAAGCCTGTAAAGACTCCCAGCTGCAGCTCATTCGCCTCTGCACAGGGTGGCAGCATTTTCAACTCTGCTGGAGGGCAAACCTGGGGACTGAGTCCCAGCAGAATTCCGAGGGAGAAATAGGCATGGGCCGAAGGCACCTCTCGACTCAGCTCTTGTTTCGGGAACCTAGATCGGCTCTCCCGTGCGTGCGTGGAGTCCTAACGGCCGCCCACCCATCGCAAAGGGACAAAGCTGTAGAGAACCCTTGCCTCAGCAAAGATCGCCCTTCCTGAGCGTGAGCGTCATCTGTCGTGTGTTTTGGTGAAAGCTTGGGGAAGGGAACGAAAACGTAACTCTGAGTGAGAAGCAGGAGTGTAAAGGAAGGCTGCTGTCGACTCCCCTCTCCGTTTAGGAGATTGGCACTGCTGTACCCCGTGTGCCTGGATGCCTAGCTACCGGGCTACCAACGCCAAGAATCCATGCTACCGACTTAGCTGCGCTTTAGTGAACTTCGCCGTCCCTGAAGCTGGAGCAATTTTCCAGTGTTCTTGTAGGAGAGGCCGGGAAAGGGTCCCCCACGTGAAATGGAGTGAGAAGCAGGCCGGTGCGCGAGGCGGCTCTCAACACACCTCTTGTTTATGAGGCTGGGACCCTGGCCCCGGGTGTGCCTGCGGGCCTAAGTAGCCAACCACCTAACTCAAAGGAACAACTCCGTAGAGCATCCCTGCTTCGGCTGAAAGAGCCCTCTGCCGGAGGGTGGACGCATTTTGCTGTGCGCGTGAGGGAGCCCACTGCAAGTGAGCCCACCCCCAGGTTCCGGGTGAGGCTCAGGCCCCGGGAGAGAGCAGAACACGACTCCCCACTTGTTTCATGAAGTTAGCACTGCGGCCCCACTCTCGCATGGAAGTCGAAGAGCCCGCGTTCCAGCCGGGAGAAGCAACACTGTAGGGAAACCGTGCTTTCGCTACCCTCGTCCTCCCTGTGAGAGGAAGCAGTTTAGGGTGTACTGTGGGTGAGAGCCTGGGGACGGGTTCCATTACGTAAAATCGTGGGAGAGACAGGCCGGTGCAGAAGGCAGCTCTCAACTCACACCATGGTTACGGGTCTAGTACCGATGCCCCCGGTGGAGGTGCGTGGAGCCTCAAAGACAACCCCCTAACTCGAAGGAAGAACTCGGGAGAGAATCCGTGCTTCAGCTAAACCAGCAGCTCCCGAGGGTAGAAGCATGGCGTGGTGTGCGTGCAGGAGAGCACTGCAAGGGAGCCCAAAGCCTTTTGCGAGGGAGACGCAGGCCCCGGCAGAAGGCAGAACACGACTAGCCGTGTGGTTGATCTAGCCAGCCCTGCGGCCCTACTTGGGCATGGAAGCCTAAAGGCGGGCGTTCCAACTCGGAGAAACAACAGTGTGCAGAAACCGTGCTTTAAGCTACCGTCGACCTCTCTGCGGGAGGAAGCGGTTTAGGGTGGAGCGTGGGTGAGAGAGAGCCTGGGGACGGGCTCCATACAGAGAATCGGGGGAGAGACAGGCCGGTGCCGAAGGCAGCTGTCAACTCACCTCGTGTGGACGAGGCCATTCCCGTTGCCCCGTGTGTGCGTGCAGGCCTAAAGGCAGCCCCCTAACTGGAAGCCACAGCTCTGGTGAGAACCCGCGCTTCAGCTCCAATAGCCGTTGCTGAGGTGGGCAGCCGTTTGCTGTGGGAATGCGGAGAGCACGGCAAGTGAGGCCGAGAGCCTTTTCGAAGTGAGACTCGGGCCCTGGGCGGCAGGAGGCAGAACACGACTCCTCCCGTGTTTCATGAAACGAGCACTGCGGGCCCACTTTCCATGGGAGTCTAATGGCTAGCAGTCTTCCTCGAAAACCCATACGATAGAGGAGCCGTGCTTTGGCTCCCATCCACCTCTCGGAGGGAGGAAGCAGCTTCCAGGCTGCCGTGGGTGAGAGTCCGGGGAGCGGTCTCCTTCCGTGACAGCCAGGGAGCAGAAGTCCGGGCCAGAAGGCACCCCTTGGCCCAGCGCTTGTGACCTGAAGCTAACGCCACTGCTCCATGTGTGCACTGGAATGCTGGGTGCTCCACACTGATCTGGCAGAAAGAAGCCTGTAAAGACTCCCAGCTGCAGCTCATTCGCCTCTGCACAGGGTGGCAGCATTTTCAACTCTGCTGGAGGGCAAACCTGGGGACTGAGTCCCAGCAGAATTCCGAGGGAGAAATAGGCATGGGCCGAAGGCACCTCTCGACTCAGCTCTTGTTTCGGGAACCTAGATCGGCTCTCCCGTGCGTGCGTGGAGTCCTAACGGCCGCCCACCCATCGCAAAGGGACAAAGCTGTAGAGAACCCTTGCCTCAGCAAAGATCGCCCTTCCTGAGCGTGAGCGTCATCTGTCGTGTGTTTTGGTGAAAGCTTGGGGAAGGGAACGAAAACGTAACTCTGAGTGAGAAGCAGGAGTGTAAAGGAAGGCTGCTGTCGACTCCCCTCTCCGTTTAGGAGATTGGCACTGCTGTACCCCGTGTGCCTGGATGCCTAGCTACCGGGCTACCAACGCCAAGAATCCATGCTACCGACTTAGCTGCGCTTTAGTGAACTTCGCCGTCCCTGAAGCTGGAGCAATTTTCCAGTGTTCTTGTAGGAGAGGCCGGGAAAGGGTCCCCCACGTGAAATGGAGTGAGAAGCAGGCCGGTGCGCGAGGCGGCTCTCAACACACCTCTTGTTTATGAGGCTGGGACCCTGGCCCCGGGTGTGCCTGCGGGCCTAAGTAGCCAACCACCTAACTCAAAGGAACAACTCCGTAGAGCATCCCTGCTTCGGCTGAAAGAGCCCTCTGCCGGAGGGTGGACGCATTTTGCTGTGCGCGTGAGGGAGCCCACTGCAAGTGAGCCCACCCCCAGGTTCCGGGTGAGGCTCAGGCCCCGGGAGAGAGCAGAACACGACTCCCCACTTGTTTCATGAAGTTAGCACTGCGGCCCCACTCTCGCATGGAAGTCGAAGAGCCCGCGTTCCAGCCGGGAGAAGCAACACTGTAGGGAAACCGTGCTTTAGCTACCCTCGTCCTCCCTGTGAGAGGAAGCAGTTTAGGGTGTACTGTGGGTGAGAGCCTGGGGACGGGTTCCATTACGTAAAATCGTGGGAGAGACAGGCCGGTGCAGAAGGCAGCTCTCAACTCACACCATGGTTACGGGTCTAGTACCGATGCCCCCGGTGGAGGTGCGTGGAGCCTCAAAGACAACCCCCTAACTCGAAGGAAGAACTCGGGAGAGAATCCGTGCTTCAGCTAAACCAGCAGCTCCCGAGGGTAGAAGCATGGCGTGGTGTGCGTGCAGGAGAGCACTGCAAGGGAGCCCAAAGCCTTTTGCGAGGGAGACGCAGGCCCCGGCAGAAGGCAGAACACGACTAGCCGTGTGGTTGATCTAGCCAGCCCTGCGGCCCTACTTGGGCATGGAAGCCTAAAGGCGGGCGTTCCAACTCGGAGAAACAACAGTGTGCAGAAACCGTGCTTTAAGCTACCGTCGACCTCTCTGCGGGAGGAAGCGGTTTAGGGTGGAGCGTGGGTGAGAGAGAGCCTGGGGACGGGCTCCATACAGAGAATCGGGGGAGAGACAGGCCGGTGCCGAAGGCAGCTGTCAACTCACCTCGTGTGGACGAGGCCATTCCCGTTGCCCCGTGTGTGCGTGCAGGCCTAAAGGCAGCCCCCTAACTGGAAGCCACAGCTCTGGTGAGAACCCGCGCTTCAGCTCCAATAGCCGTTGCTGAGGTGGGCAGCCGTTTGCTGTGGGAATGCGGAGAGCACGGCAAGTGAGGCCGAGAGCCTTTTCGAAGTGAGACTCGGGCCCTGGGCGGCAGGAGGCAGAACACGACTCCTCCCGTGTTTCATGAAACGAGCACTGCGGGCCCACTTTCCATGGGAGTCTAATGGCTAGCAGTCTTCCTCGAAAACCCATACGATAGAGGAGCCGTGCTTTGGCTCCCATCCACCTCTCGGAGGGAGGAAGCAGCTTCCAGGCTGCCGTGGGTGAGAGTCCGGGGAGCGGTCTCCTTCCGTGACAGCCAGGGAGCAGAAGTCCGGGCCAGAAGGCACCCCTTGGCCCAGCGCTTGTGACCTGAAGCTAACGCCACTGCTCCATGTGTGCACTGGAATGCTGGGTGCTCCACACTGATCTGGCAGAAAGAAGCCTGTAAAGACTCCCAGCTGCAGCTCATTCGCCTCTGCACAGGGTGGCAGCATTTTCAACTCTGCTGGAGGGCAAACCTGGGGACTGAGTCCCAGCAGAATTCCGAGGGAGAAATAGGCATGGGCCGAAGGCACCTCTCGACTCAGCTCTTGTTTCGGGAACCTAGATCGGCTCTCCCGTGCGTGCGTGGAGTCCTAACGGCCGCCCACCCATCGCAAAGGGACAAAGCTGTAGAGAACCCTTGCCTCAGCAAAGATCGCCCTTCCTGAGCGTGAGCGTCATCTGTCGTGTGTTTTGGTGAAAGCTTGGGGAAGGGAACGAAAACGTAACTCTGAGTGAGAAGCAGGAGTGTAAAGGAAGGCTGCTGTCGACTCCCCTCTCCGTTTAGGAGATTGGCACTGCTGTACCCCGTGTGCCTGGATGCCTAGCTACCGGGCTACCAACGCCAAGAATCCATGCTACCGACTTAGCTGCGCTTTAGTGAACTTCGCCGTCCCTGAAGCTGGAGCAATTTTCCAGTGTTCTTGTAGGAGAGGCCGGGAAAGGGTCCCCCACGTGAAATGGAGTGAGAAGCAGGCCGGTGCGCGAGGCGGCTCTCAACACACCTCTTGTTTATGAGGCTGGGACCCTGGCCCCGGGTGTGCCTGCGGGCCTAAGTAGCCAACCACCTAACTCAAAGGAACAACTCCGTAGAGCATCCCTGCTTCGGCTGAAAGAGCCCTCTGCCGGAGGGTGGACGCATTTTGCTGTGCGCGTGAGGGAGCCCACTGCAAGTGAGCCCACCCCCAGGTTCCGGGTGAGGCTCAGGCCCCGGGAGAGAGCAGAACACGACTCCCCACTTGTTTCATGAAGTTAGCACTGCGGCCCCACTCTCGCATGGAAGTCGAAGAGCCCGCGTTCCAGCCGGGAGAAGCAACACTGTAGGGAAACCGTGCTTTAGCTACCCTCGTCCTCCCTGTGAGAGGAAGCAGTTTAGGGTGTACTGTGGGTGAGAGCCTGGGGACGGGTTCCATTACGTAAAATCGTGGGAGAGACAGGCCGGTGCAGAAGGCAGCTCTCAACTCACACCATGGTTACGGGTCTAGTACCGATGCCCCCGGTGGAGGTGCGTGGAGCCTCAAAGACAACCCCCTAACTCGAAGGAAGAACTCGGGAGAGAATCCGTGCTTCAGCTAAACCAGCAGCTCCCGAGGGTAGAAGCATGGCGTGGTGTGCGTGCAGGAGAGCACTGCAAGGGAGCCCAAAGCCTTTTGCGAGGGAGACGCAGGCCCCGGCAGAAGGCAGAACACGACTAGCCGTGTGGTTGATCTAGCCAGCCCTGCGGCCCTACTTGGGCATGGAAGCCTAAAGGCGGGCGTTCCAACTCGGAGAAACAACAGTGTGCAGAAACCGTGCTTTAAGCTACCGTCGACCTCTCTGCGGGAGGAAGCGGTTTAGGGTGGAGCGTGGGTGAGAGAGAGCCTGGGGACGGGCTCCATACAGAGAATCGGGGGAGAGACAGGCCGGTGCCGAAGGCAGCTGTCAACTCACCTCGTGTGGACGAGGCCATTCCCGTTGCCCCGTGTGTGCGTGCAGGCCTAAAGGCAGCCCCCTAACTGGAAGCCACAGCTCTGGTGAGAACCCGCGCTTCAGCTCCAATAGCCGTTGCTGAGGTGGGCAGCCGTTTGCTGTGGGAATGCGGAGAGCACGGCAAGTGAGGCCGAGAGCCTTTTCGAAGTGAGACTCGGGCCCTGGGCGGCAGGAGGCAGAACACGACTCCTCCCGTGTTTCATGAAACGAGCACTGCGGGCCCACTTTCCATGGGAGTCTAATGGCTAGCAGTCTTCCTCGAAAACCCATACGATAGAGGAGCCGTGCTTTGGCTCCCATCCACCTCTCGGAGGGAGGAAGCAGCTTCCAGGCTGCCGTGGGTGAGAGTCCGGGGAGCGGTCTCCTTCCGTGACAGCCAGGGAGCAGAAGTCCGGGCCAGAAGGCACCCCTTGGCCCAGCGCTTGTGACCTGAAGCTAACGCCACTGCTCCATGTGTGCACTGGAATGCTGGGTGCTCCACACTGATCTGGCAGAAAGAAGCCTGTAAAGACTCCCAGCTGCAGCTCATTCGCCTCTGCACAGGGTGGCAGCATTTTCAACTCTGCTGGAGGGCAAACCTGGGGACTGAGTCCCAGCAGAATTCCGAGGGAGAAATAGGCATGGGCCGAAGGCACCTCTCGACTCAGCTCTTGTTTCGGGAACCTAGATCGGCTCTCCCGTGCGTGCGTGGAGTCCTAACGGCCGCCCACCCATCGCAAAGGGACAAAGCTGTAGAGAACCCTTGCCTCAGCAAAGATCGCCCTTCCTGAGCGTGAGCGTCATCTGTCGTGTGTTTTGGTGAAAGCTTGGGGAAGGGAACGAAAACGTAACTCTGAGTGAGAAGCAGGAGTGTAAAGGAAGGCTGCTGTCGACTCCCCTCTCCGTTTAGGAGATTGGCACTGCTGTACCCCGTGTGCCTGGATGCCTAGCTACCGGGCTACCAACGCCAAGAATCCATGCTACCGACTTAGCTGCGCTTTAGTGAACTTCGCCGTCCCTGAAGCTGGAGCAATTTTCCAGTGTTCTTGTAGGAGAGGCCGGGAAAGGGTCCCCCACGTGAAATGGAGTGAGAAGCAGGCCGGTGCGCGAGGCGGCTCTCAACACACCTCTTGTTTATGAGGCTGGGACCCTGGCCCCGGGTGTGCCTGCGGGCCTAAGTAGCCAACCACCTAACTCAAAGGAACAACTCCGTAGAGCATCCCTGCTTCGGCTGAAAGAGCCCTCTGCCGGAGGGTGGACGCATTTTGCTGTGCGCGTGAGGGAGCCCACTGCAAGTGAGCCCACCCCCAGGTTCCGGGTGAGGCTCAGGCCCCGGGAGAGAGCAGAACACGACTCCCCACTTGTTTCATGAAGTTAGCACTGCGGCCCCACTCTCGCATGGAAGTCGAAGAGCCCGCGTTCCAGCCGGGAGAAGCAACACTGTAGGGAAACCGTGCTTTAGCTACCCTCGTCCTCCCTGTGAGAGGAAGCAGTTTAGGGTGTACTGTGGGTGAGAGCCTGGGGACGGGTTCCATTACGTAAAATCGTGGGAGAGACAGGCCGGTGCAGAAGGCAGCTCTCAACTCACACCATGGTTACGGGTCTAGTACCGATGCCCCCGGTGGAGGTGCGTGGAGCCTCAAAGACAACCCCCTAACTCGAAGGAAGAACTCGGGAGAGAATCCGTGCTTCAGCTAAACCAGCAGCTCCCGAGGGTAGAAGCATGGCGTGGTGTGCGTGCAGGAGAGCACTGCAAGGGAGCCCAAAGCCTTTTGCGAGGGAGACGCAGGCCCCGGCAGAAGGCAGAACACGACTAGCCGTGTGGTTGATCTAGCCAGCCCTGCGGCCCTACTTGGGCATGGAAGCCTAAAGGCGGGCGTTCCAACTCGGAGAAACAACAGTGTGCAGAAACCGTGCTTTAAGCTACCGTCGACCTCTCTGCGGGAGGAAGCGGTTTAGGGTGGAGCGTGGGTGAGAGAGAGCCTGGGGACGGGCTCCATACAGAGAATCGGGGGAGAGACAGGCCGGTGCCGAAGGCAGCTGTCAACTCACCTCGTGTGGACGAGGCCATTCCCGTTGCCCCGTGTGTGCGTGCAGGCCTAAAGGCAGCCCCCTAACTGGAAGCCACAGCTCTGGTGAGAACCCGCGCTTCAGCTCCAATAGCCGTTGCTGAGGTGGGCAGCCGTTTGCTGTGGGAATGCGGAGAGCACGGCAAGTGAGGCCGAGAGCCTTTTCGAAGTGAGACTCGGGCCCTGGGCGGCAGGAGGCAGAACACGACTCCTCCCGTGTTTCATGAAACGAGCACTGCGGGCCCACTTTCCATGGGAGTCTAATGGCTAGCAGTCTTCCTCGAAAACCCATACGATAGAGGAGCCGTGCTTTGGCTCCCATCCACCTCTCGGAGGGAGGAAGCAGCTTCCAGGCTGCCGTGGGTGAGAGTCCGGGGAGCGGTCTCCTTCCGTGACAGCCAGGGAGCAGAAGTCCGGGCCAGAAGGCACCCCTTGGCCCAGCGCTTGTGACCTGAAGCTAACGCCACTGCTCCATGTGTGCACTGGAATGCTGGGTGCTCCACACTGATCTGGCAGAAAGAAGCCTGTAAAGACTCCCAGCTGCAGCTCATTCGCCTCTGCACAGGGTGGCAGCATTTTCAACTCTGCTGGAGGGCAAACCTGGGGACTGAGTCCCAGCAGAATTCCGAGGGAGAAATAGGCATGGG